>NC_133326.1:294751293-294856293 GCF_042186555.1 Aquarana catesbeiana
CCCAGCTTCTTATGTGACCTCTTGGGAAAATGAGTTGCTCACCCCTGCAGTATACTGTCCAAAATCCTTGCAACCCGCATCTAACAATCTGTATAGTAGTATTTTGTATAATAGCGATTGCATAACCAAAATAATCTTCCACACCATCACCAAAAGTGACTAATTCTATGTGCTAAAAGCCATAACTCCCTCTACCTTAGATTGATACTGTGCAATACTGTCCATTTATTTACAAGGAGAGGGTGCTAGTACACCATTATTAGTCTAAACACTGCTCACTAAGAAGGTATACACAAAGCATTTGCATACTACACTACCATATCTACCATTGCTGCTGCTTTAATCCTTGTAGAAGCCTATTCTTAGCTTTTCTTTGCTCCCCTGCTAATCTGTTCACCACCAGAAATCGAAGGAGATCACTGTAACTGGATTCATGAAAGAGCAAGTGACTCACTTCATATGATAGATATGGTGCTTGGTGATCGGCCCAGTGCTTTTATATGGGGATGGATAGAATACTCAGCTATGTTTAGCTCAGGGCAGTCACATGGGAAAGACCTGTATAAGCTATGACTCCAGCAACTTGTAGCTTATAGTTGACTTTCCTTTCACTCACATCAGTTAAACAACATGGCAGGGAAGATAAAGGATGGTAAGTATATGCTCCTGTAGAGGAACCTGCTGGACCACAAACATAAATTAAAGTGATTGTAAAGCTTACATTTTTTAAGATAAGGGAGAGGAAAGACAAGATGCTTCAGACATTCTGGATGGAGATCAGGCTCAAGTGAGTTTGGGGGGGGCTATAATTAAAAAGTTTTTTACTTTAATGGAGAGAAGGTATTAAGTTTAAGTTTTAAAGCTGAACTGTAGGTAAACCACTTCATACACAGATTAAATACATATATAAGAGCTATATTTTTGCCAGATTACTTGTATTTCACGCTATCCATTTCTGAGATTTACACAGCCTTGCCACACTACAGAGTTCTAATAGAGGCTAATCCCAAAACAAATTCAGATGCTTCCACTAGCTTGCAATTAAAAAAAAAAAAAAAAAAAAAAAACAAGCAATGATGTATGATTACAGCACTTCATTAATTTGTGCTTTAAATATCTGCATGGAGTTAACATATGAGCCTATCCTCACTAAAAGAAAAAATTACACTAGCAGTTTCCAGGAACCTGGTACCGCACATTTGCCATGTTCAGTCACTTGAGCCGCACTAAAGCCTGATACACACGGTAAGTTTTTTTTTTTTGTTCAGCCCAGTGGACTGAAAAAAAAAAACGAGGAACTTGCAGGAGATCCTGTACTAACAATGTGAAGTTAGTACAGCGATCTCCCCGCTGAGCTATAGTGTTCTGACATGGGGACCGCCCTCCCGCCAGAACACACTGGTCAGTGCTCTGAGCCACTGGCTGAGAGCGCTGATCGGATGCCGATTGGCTGCTGGTTTTCCAGCATGCTCAATCGACAGAAGCCGGTCATGAAATTGGCTTCTGTCAAACAAGGACCTGTACACACTGCCTTAATGTCAGCTGGTATCTACTGTACCAGCTGATTTCGGACAATATTCTGCCTGTGTGTAAGGGGCTTTAGTCTAATCTGGAGTTATGATCTGGGCCAAGTTGGGGCAGGTCTATTAGGACTTTGGATCACCCTAGTCCTTCTCTGTGTCTCACCACTGACAGCAGCATCTGCTCAGCAAGTCCCTAGTGGTGGAGTGGCAGCAAATGTTGCTGAGAATTGCAGTTTGTAGCCACTACTTCATCATATGGCAGTAATGTACACTGGTTGATATATTCCCAAATGAATGATATTACTGTGCAGCCACAAAAGGTCAAGGTAGAAATGCTTACTAAGAACTAAGCAGATTTTTTTTTTATGGTTTATAATTGATGTTAATTTCACAGAACTTTGCTTATACTTTATTTTAGCAAAATCCTTACATTTTGCTTCATACATCAATCAAATTGGTCAAGTCAGTTGTATAACATTCCCATGTATACTGTATCTGTGATTAGTATAGAGAAGAGTCTAGATGTTTTGTACAATATAAACAGACAAATAAGTACGAAAAAGCACACTTACTAATTCTAGTTATTAAATTAAACGATAACTCCAAACTTCTAAGGTTTATACAGTTGTCTAGTCCATGTATTGATGTAACTTGGTTCTTGTTCAACAGAAGTACAGTTAGATTTTCCAGATCTTCACAGTTAATTACATTTATGCAGTTTTCCTGTGAGAAACAACAAATGCAAGAATTATCAAATAGTAATTATTAAAAGCTTTTATTTCAAGGTAAATTTTAAGCATTTAGTAATGCGGTCTGGGCATTTATAAAGCATTACAATGTAAACCTTAAATTATCTGAACAAGGCATATGTTTAACAGGAAACTTATCTGTAGATAATTTGTGCCTTTTTTTAAATTTTTTATCTGATTACTCCATATTTTGTAATAGTTTTCTCCACTGGCTAGCTTTATTTCTAAAAGAGCCCATAAAAAATAGAAAGTAGGTAGCAGTATAGGAACAAAATGAACACTCTTATGGGGCGTACACACGGTCGGACTTTTCAGCTACAAAAGTCCGACAGCCTGTCCGACAGACTTTCGACAGACTTTCGACGGACTTGCGGCGGACTTTCTAACGAACAGACTTGCCTACACACGATCACACAAAAGTCCATCGAATTCTTACGTGATGACGTACACCGGACTAAAATAAGGAAGTTGATAGCCAGTAGCCAATAGCTGCCCTAGCGTGGGTTTTTGTCCGTCAGACTAGCATACAGACGAGCGGATTTTTCGACCGGACTCGAGTCCGTCGGAAAGATTTGAAGCATGTTTCAAATCTAAAGTCCGTCGGATTTGAGGCTGAAAAAGTCAGTTGAAAGTCCGGAGAAGCCCACACACGATCGGATTACCAGCCAGCTTTAGTCCGTCAGCGTCCGTTGGACTTTTGTAGAAATTGTAGATTTTCTGCTCTTTATGATGATTTTTGTGGACTAGCATTTTTCAGGCATCAATAGCATTGGAAAAAGGCCAATAGGAACATGTGGAAGTATGTTATGTTGGTATGGTACAGTATATCTGGGATATACTCCAAAGACATGCTGGTAGGTTAATTGGATCCTGTTTAAATTGTCCCTAGTATGTATGAATGTGAGTTAGGGACCTTAGATTGTAAGCTCCTTGAGGGTGTAGGGACTGATGTGAATGTACAATGTATATGTAAAGAGCTGCGTAAACTGACAGCGCTATATAAGTACCTGAAATAAATAAATAAAATAAATATATGGTATCTGGGGCACTTGCAGGGGTCAAATCAAATGCGCAGTACTGCCAGAAACTGTGTAGTGCCTTTGGTGTTAAAAGGGTTACTAAAGAAAAACAAAACAACAGATGCCCTTTAAAAGCCCCCATATAGGGGCACATGTGCGGCGCAAAACTGTCCGGAAGCTAGGAGTCAGAGCCCCGTAGGAAGCGGAGACCTAAACTAACTCCCCAGGGCATAAAAGCACATGATTTTCCAAAAAAAAAAAAAATCTGCTTAGCGGTCCCTAACAAACTACCTCCTACGGGTAAGGGAACAGACCGCGATGTCACAAGATGGCAGTCAGCATCAGCGTGTTCCTCCAGACACCCCTGATCCTGCGGCCTCTCCTACAGCCTCTTGAGAGTGGAGTGAGTACACCACTCATCTCACTAAGGCTGACCTGGAAGACAGTTTGTCCACAATGTATGACAGACTTGCAAATAAATTCCAAGTGGAATTACACAAAACCACAAACATTCTGACCCAGGAGATTGCAGCACTAGGGGGGCGAACGGACATATTAGAAATCAAACACGATGAACTGCACCTGGCATATGTAGACCTCCGCAAAGATCATGAGGTCCTCTAAGACACGGTTCTCCAATTACAAAATCACCTTGAAGATTTAGACAACCGTAATAGTAGAAACAACATCAGGGTCTGCGGTGTGCCAGAAACAGTCACTGATTTGCCAGAAGCCATTAAGAGACTGTTTCACTCCCTGCTCCCAGACCAGCCTCATTCATATGCGACAGGATACATAAAGCCCTAAGACCCAAACAGCCGCCTGAAAAACCTTCTAGGGGCATTGTGATGTGCCTGAAAGACTTTTTAGTGAAGGAGGAAATCCTGCGAGCATCCCACAACACCCCTCACATCCAGCTAGATGGAAACACGGTTCAAATATATCCAGATATCTCCCCAGCAGAAAAGGAGAAAAGGAGACGGATGGAGGTCGCTTCTGTCCTGCAATCGACGAGGATCCGATACAGATGGGGGTTTCCGTTTAAGCTTTCGATACCCCATAGTGGGACAACCTATACCACCACCACAGTCATGGAAGGCAAGGAAATCCTGGTGAAATTGGGCCTCCTGAATCCTCAGAACACGCTGAGGCTCCCCTCTACCCCTCGCCCAACCCCAATATGGGCTACCCCATCACCCCAATGGGACAGGAGGAACCGCCAATGCTCCAGGGATCTGGTCACCTGAATCTGGATGGTCAGAACAGATCGTCACACTCCCTACTCGTGGAGGATGATTATAATTCCAGAACAGTTTGTTTAAAATCTTTTTCTATTATCCACTATTTTCGACATTGAAATGAGCATTTTGGTCTCATACTCCCTAGCAAGTGTCTCTTCTCACCCACTTGAGCAGCCCCCCACCCACAACCGCTCTTATCAAGATATATACATCTCTCCCACCCTTTATCTGAAGAGAGAGACCCGTGATTTACCCACTTACCTCCCCCCTCATACCCCCTTGCCAGTGAGATTTCAAGAGCGCGTGGAGTATTGGACTAGATAGTCTGCTGAACTTGGTTATGCAGGTCAGGGCGTTCTCCCCATCCTGGCCCCTTAAAGTTTGGTCACTTACTAATGTTTTAAGGTTTTGCTTTTTACGTTTTTTTTTATGTTGCTGAGATAATAGAGATGGTCATCACCACTATTAAGAATTATATACATATGTGTTATAGGCTACGCAGGAGAGCAAGGCCACATTCCCTGGGCTCTCTGGCAGCCCCCACAATGTTGGACTCATATATAGTTAAGCTAAACTTCTGGCCCCGTGAGCCTAGCGGGCAATCACACTTAAACTTCTAGAGATATTACAACTAGGATGGGTCTACGAATAATATCTCACAAAGCGAGAACTCCACACAAAAGCAGAGAAATGCCTTCAAATACTACAAAAATATAGGGGCAGATATCATTCTGATGCAGGAGACCCAATTCTCCACACTACTCACCCAAAATTCTTTGATAAATCATATAAACAACACTTTTTTACAACTTTTGAGTCCAAGACTAGGGGAGTTGCAATCTTTATTAAAAATACCATGCCATTTGATATCAAGCATATATACAAGGACCCAGCCAGCAGGTTCCTGATCCTTCAGGGCAAGATACAGGGTTGAGCACTGACTATTGCAAATGTCTATGCCCCCAACAACTCACATCCTTCAAATCCTTTTTTCAGGTGCTGGATAGATACAACTCCACACATGTGTTGGTCGGGGGAGACTTTAACCTAGTAGCCCACTCAAGACTAGATTATATCTTCAGCTCCCCAATCCTACTCGCTAACTCATCCTCAGCTGCTATATACACCTTCCCCTGGTCAGATCACCATATGGTATCTTTCCATACATCCCATATTGGGCTCTCCCCCATGACAGCCTCCTGAAGACTGAATAATTCCCTACTAGCAGACCCTGAGATAACCTCGCAAGTAGCGGATCAGTTAGCTGAATACTTCAGGCTAATTGATGCAGATGAAATATCACCTTCATATTATGGGCAGCACATAAGGCGGTCCTTCGAGGCCGCCTAATAGAATTGGCCACCATCAAGAAACGTCAAAAGATGATCAAAATTAAAACCTTTACCCTAGAACTAATAAACTATACCATGTTCATACCCAATCCCATTCACCAGAAATACTGAGACAGATTAACCAAAAAAAGAATATAACTGGATACGATCCTCTCAGAACAGAAAAATCCATACGCTGGTCTAAGGCACGGTTCCTTCTCCAAAGTAACACTGCCTCAGCCATGTTCACACGCAAACTTCATCAATCCCATCAGCTGATACATGTTTATAAGTTAAAAAATAGGGGGCGTGGCTTGGCCGAGCTGAGAGATGGCTGCCTGAGAGACCTGCTCCCGCCGTTGCTGTCTTTTCAGAAGTCCTACCGGAGGTAATTGTCTCTATAACCGTCCGCGCTGCGATGGGAACAGCCTCACGACACACCTCCACCTCGAGGTCCCGTTCACCCCGAGAAAACACGGGGAATTCGACCCAAAACATCCCTGAAATGTTCAGGACGCAGAGGACCAACATGGCGTCGTCCCGCCAAGACTCCTCACAGGCCCCGGCAGCACAGCTAGCGGGACAGCTCTCTGCCTCCCACCCGTCACTCCCTCTAACCGCGGGATCACAAGAAAACCCACAACCACCATCCCTCAATATAAATGATCTGAGGGCAATTGCTGCTGATATTAAAGATACTTTATCAGCCGCCATTGCGGAATTGAGAATGGACATCCACACCCTAAATGACCGTGTTCTTGAGGTAGAAAAAACTACAGCGAAACATGCTATGGTCCTCCGCAAAGCGACACATAGGATAGATACTCACACCCTACAACTGAGAGAGACACAACGCCGCATCGAAGACTTGGATAACCGCGGTCGCAGACATAACCTCCGCGTAAGAGGCCTACCGGAGTCCATTGAAGCGGATAATTTGACCTCTGCTGTGACTGAAATGTTTAATAACTTACTAGACAGACCACCTCAAACCCGCATAGAACTAGAGAGAATCCACAGAGCATTACGCCCGAAAGGCAGAGAAAATGACCCACCAAGGGATATAATATGCTGCCTTGTGGATTACAAGTTAAAGGAGGACATCCTGAAGCAGGCAAGGATCAAACAACCATTGCAACATAATGGTGCGCATCTTCAGATTTTTCAAGACTTGTCAGGAATTACACTACAGCAGCGCAGGGATCTGAAACCACTGCTGGATGTGTTACGCGCCAACGGGATTATCTACCGATGGAAATTTCCCTTTTGCCTGGCAGCTACTCATCTCGGCCGTACAGCATTTTTAAAAGTGCCTGAAGATTTACATTTCTTTTGTGAAAGCCTGGGTATACCTTTGGTTGAGGTACCAAACTGGTATGCAGACTTCCGCCATAACGCTGCAGGACGACACGCTCTGCAGGAGGAGCCGATGGAAGCACAGGATTCGCGCTCACAAAGAAGGAGATCTCCATCTAGCAGCAGAACACGCGCAGGACATCAGGAGTTTCAACAACGCCACAGCCCTACGGACTTCTCACGTTTTCGAAGAGCCCGTAGAGACTACTGATCCCGGTCATACTCAAGGCGGCTGCTAAAGGCCCGGATTACAGTCATCGCCTCCGGTGATGATAATCGCCATTTCAGGTTCCAGTAGTTTGTTTGGTTCAATGTTTCTGAATATATAAATGCTGTACTCAGTCATAGTTCTAGACCATCCCAGTATCCTCTATAAAAAACTTAAACTGTATACTAGCTCTGCGCAGTATTCCTCAAGAAAAACACCATTTCACTTTACTACCATTATATACCTACTCAGTATGAACCGCGGCTGACGGATTTTAGTCCAATATTACTCAGCCCTGTGAATACTGACACTCTAAACTACACCGACCCTCCTCAATAGGTTCGAAATGACACATACAGCTGCAGACTCGAGTAGAACTACTCCGGTCCCACACATGAAAGCAATACTGCAAATTATATATGATCTGCACAGTAATAAAGGTTTCATGTCTTAGCAACAATAGGAAGAATACCACCCGTTCGTATAACAGGATGGTGTAGCTCATGTGAATGTATACCTGTTTCCAAAGATGGCTGATTTTGTAAGATACGACGTTTGGTTGAGCTAAGCTTCACTAGTTGCCCTTATGCTATATGGACCCCGCATTCACAGTCGGAAAGGGCATTGATATACAACCTTTTCCTGCTGCATCTTTTCACCTCCACCCTTCCAAACAAATATTACATGCGACTCACAATTGCACCAAATGAGAACATACTCTTCTATCAGTATACTATACAGCAGTTTACCCAATCAATATTTCTATGCCCAGAATACATGCGAAATCGCATATTAGGTTCATAGTGGGGATCTACTTCTATTGGTCGATCCCCACGTAAGTAGACTGTTCTTTAAAGTAAACTGACTTAAATAATGATACTGACAGGTGCAATAAATCAGTCGCAGCAGATGACACCCGAAATAAATTTGCCCATATCTCTACTTGCCACCCTCCTCCTTGTTCCCACATTTCTTTGTCAATGATTCTGATTGGTTGGTACATTTTCCTTTTAATGGTGGAGAGATCAGATGTTAGAGGAATAGATTGAGCCTCAGTATGAGGGAACACAATTTAGCAATATAGCAGGAACTAGTACATCAGAAGCTCATACCTCCTACCATACTTTAACGTTTCACAGGTTTCAATGTTCACACTGTTACTGTTTTCATAGATCAGTTTGCTTTAGGTGTCAATTACATTGTGATGTGAGTTTAAATATCACTGCTTCCAAACCTCAATATCATTTGTGTAGCAAAGATTTGCAGAACGACTATTACAGAATGACTATCACTGAATGCATATCCCACCCACAACACTATGTCATAGGTGACATTTATACAGCTAGGAAATTCCCATACCCTCTACTTTCTACTCTAAAACCATCAGTAAGATTTAGAGAGGGATAGCAGTATAGCGGCTGATACACTCAAGACATTATAATTTATAATTCTTGATCGGACCCCCTCCTGATATAGTAGTAAATAGACTGCAACGGCGGAATACCTCCTTCCATACATCTCACGGTTGATCTCTTGCTTGGTACATACCAACCCCCACACAGTGCAGTGAGAAGGCTTGGACTGGTTCCTAACCCTTCCCACACCCATTGTGCACTGTAATCTTCTGACCTTTCTTTAAGTAGATAAGGTCAGTCAAATATACCCTCCCCCTTCCATATCCGTCCACCCTCCCCTATCTAGATACGCAGCTTCGTCTCAAGCTTCACATTTTAATCGAAGGAACAGTACCCACATCTTACACAAAGTCTGATACCCTACCAATACTAGACAATGACAGACACTGGCCATAATACTCGCAAACAGACAAACTCTGATAAACCATGTAAAAATGTCCAGATAAGAATTGAATCCATAAACATCAGAGGGCTGAATACTCCCGAAAAACGGTCACAACTGTTATATTCACTACACAAAAATAAAACGCAAATCGCATTTATTCAGGAAACCCACTTCCGTACTGATAACGTACCCAAACTTGGAAATTGCCACTATCCCACGGTATACCATGCTTCCAATTCATCCTCCAAAACAAAGGGGGTCGCCATACTAATTTCGAAACATTGCCCTTTACAAATCACAGAAACCAAACAAGACCCCAATGGCAGATACGTATTTCTCAAGGGAACTTTATATAATAAACCCATCACTCTTGCGAACATATATGCCCCCAACACAAGACAGGTTACATTCTTTAGAGATACCTTGCAATTGCTCACAGAATTCTTCTCTGGCATCCTTGTACTGGGTGGTGATTTTAATGTAGCGTTAAACCCCCAACAAGATTCATCAAATGGAAAGACGTCCTTGCCATATAGAGCTCTGAGAGCGATCAAAAAACAACTCCAGGAGTTGACACTACATGATACATGGCGCACGACCCATCCAAACGATAGGGATTTTACATTTTTTTCACCGCCCCATAACAAGTATTCCAGAATCGATCACATTTTTATTTCCCAGAATGATCTATCCTATATCAAACAGGCGACTATAGACCCTATGATCCTTTCTGATCACAATCCCATTTCACTGACATTAACTATCCCGCTGTCACGCCCCTCACACTCGATATGGCGTTTAGACAACTCTCTACTGACAGACCTAGACTCTACATCCAAAATTACTACCCGACTCATCCAATACTTTAGAGAAAATGCCAATGGGGAAACCAGCCCATCCGCTGTATGGGCTGCCCATAAATGTGTAATACGAGGTGAATTAATCTCAATAGCTGCATCCAAAAATAAACAACGAAAAGCCCATATAACGTCTTTGACCTCCAAAATCCATGCACTAGAAAGGATTCACAAAGCATCACTAGCCACTAAATCGCTTGCAGAATTGTTGCAAGCGAGGGAAGAACTCAGAGAAGAGCTACATAAATCATTACGGCGCAAATACGTTCTTACTCAAAAACTGTATTATGAATGTGGAAATAAATCCGGTAAACTAATGGCTAAAGCACTGCAACGCAAGAAAACAGCTTTGACCATCCACGAAATTAAAGATTCTAACGGGAAGTCTTTCACATCCCCGGAAGACATTGCCACACAGTTTGTAAATTATTTCACCAAGCTCTATAACATCCCACAAACAGAAATCAAAGACAATTCACAAAATAGACAAGAAATTATATCCACCTTTTTGTCCCTACATGGTATACCACACATCTCCCCTGAAGAATCTAAGACCCTTGAAGGACCCATTAGTATTGAGGAAACCACTACTGCATTAAAACAACTCAAAACAGGAAAAAGCCCTGGCCCAGATGGGCTTACGGTCGGATATTACAAAGCATTCCAAGAGACCCTGACTTCCCATTTTGTTACGGCTTTCAACACACTCTATACCACCCCACAATATAATAAGGATTTCCTAGAAGCACATATTACCCTTATCCCGAAACCCGGCAAAGACGATACACTAGTGACTAACTACAGACCTATATCCCTCCTCAACGTAGATCTTAAACTTTATGCTAAAATTCTTGCCAATAGATTACTCCCTCTCATCCCTGACCTCATCTCTCTTGACCAAGTTGGTTTTGTCCCTGGCAGAGAAGCTCGGGATAACACCATCAAAGCACTACATATCCACCATATCCTCTCGTCATCATCCTCACACAACAGTAGGGGCTTTCTGCTGTCGCTCGACGCGGAGAAGGCGTTCGACAGAGTGGCATGGGACTACATGTCTGCAACACTACAAGCAGCCTCCCTTTACAATTTCTTCAAATGATATTGGTGCTGTACTCAAGCCCCACTGCCAGAATAAGAATTACAGAGTGGCATGGGACTACATGTCTGCAACACTACAAGCAGCCTCCCTTTACAATTTCTTCAAATGATATTGGTGCTGTACTCAAGCCCCACTGCCAGAATAAGAATTAATGGACGCCTGTCGGACGCCTTCTCCGTGTCGAATGGTACACGTCAGGGATGCCCCTTATCACCTCTTATTTTTATACTCACGCTAGAACCTATCCTACGCAAATTGCGAGCTAATCCTGACATCAAAGGTATCGACATCGACAAAAAACAGTATAAAATAGCTGCATATGCGGACGATATACTACTTTTCCTTTCAGAACCCCTAATAACATTACCCAATTTATTAAAAGACTTTGCTTTCTTCCACAAAATCTCCAATTTAAAAATTAATTTCACAAAATCTAAAGCCCTGAATATCTCCCTTCCACAGACAGTAGTGACACAATGTAAACTAAATTTCCCTTTCCACTGGGAAACCAGCGCCCTTACCTATTTAGGAATCCAAATACCAATACACCTTGACGAACTATATGACAAAAATTATTTGTCATTACTCAGTAATATTCAAAAAGATCTCATTAAATGGCAGTCAGGACCTTTCTCTTGGTTTGGCAGGATTGCCATTATAAAGATGAATATATTACCTCGCATACTATATATCCTTCAGACGATTCCAATCAAACTACCCCCATCATTTTTTACCTCATACAAGAGAATCTGTCGCAACTTCATTTGGGCAGCAAAATCCCCCAGACTGAGCTGGACTAAAATGACTATCCCCAAACTAAAAGGAGGCCTCGGCCTCCCGGACATCCAGAAATATCATTGGGCATGCCATCTTACGAGAATCATTGACTGGCACATTCACAGATCTACTAAAGACTGGGTTAACATTGAAGACTCTTCCACCCAACTGCCACTTTCCCACATACCATGGATTAATACGCAGTCAATTCCCAAAAAATACACCACACATCCGCTGACAGGGCCCACTATCCAAGCTTTTACAACAATAAACAAAACTCTGGGATGGTGCACATCTCCAGGACCATTGACCCCCCTGACTAATAATCCAGACTTCGAACCAGGAATATCACTTCAAGACAGATCCCAACCACTAGCACATCATCCCCTTAGAGCATCACAATTGTTTCATAAAGGTATACTTCGGCCTTATGCCCAGATACAATCACAACTCTCTGAATACCATATACCATTTTACAAATTTCTTCAAATCAGGCACTTTCTGGCTACAGCAAAACCCACTTCTCAATGGTGTAGAGACTTAACCCCCTTTGAAGCGCTTTGTACCAGTACGCCTCCACAAAGACATCTCATCTCAGAGGTCTATTCATTAATGTTTACCGATATAGACCCCGCGATTAGGGCAGCTAACCAAAAATGGGAAACTGAACTCGAGATAAACCTTTCTACAGACGATTGGAGAAACATTTACGAACACATTCATAAGGGTTCAGTGAATGTTTCAACACAAGAAAACTCATACAAAATATACTCCAAATGGTACAAAACGCCAGATAAAATTCACAAATACCACTCTTCGGTCTCCCCTATGTGCTGGAGGTGCAATCAGGATGTAGGCTCCCTACTTCATATTTGGTGGAAATGTCCACTGATACAACAATTCTGGAAAAAAGTACATGAGGTGATACACCATGTCACTACATACTCCCTATCCTTTACACCATCTCAATACCTCTTACATCATTCTACGATGTCACATCATGCATATAAGAAATCCCTCACGCTCCACCTAGTAAATGCTGCTAAACAGTGCATACCAGTACACTGGAGGAGTAACTCCCCGCCTACTATAGCAGAATGGTTTAAGCGTATAGAAAAAATATCTGAAATGGAAAACTTAATCCACCAGGCCAATGATAATCCTACAAACTTCGGGAAAATTTGGGCTTGTTGGATACACTTTAGGGACTCCCCAAAATACCGAGAGTTTCTACAACACATGTGATCTCACTAGAGCTCTACAAATGTATTGCAAATCTTTCCCCGCTTCATGGTCAAAACAACGACAAAATACTTCTGGGTTCCTTCCCGTCCCCCCTCCTTAACTGACATGAAGCGACATACACCTTTATATGTTAACCTTATATGTTAACCTTATATGTTAACCTTATATGTTAACCCTTATGTGTTAATCGATATGTTACTTTACGTTGAACTCTCACATTACCTGACGTTTAGTACACATATTCCCATTCTACACAATCATTAGTACAGCATCCCAATTGTACATTCCCCCATATCTTTTCTCTCATTGAGAAGCACAATCCATCCCTATAATATCATATAAGCATATTACACCTAAAGATATAACCATACGAGAAAGCCAGAATAAATAAATGTTTGGTTACTAATAAACACCGCACAGAAAGATCCCATTGGGGGTGCGGGCAGATGAAACTGGCGACTCTTGTTTTAACTACCCAATGTAAAGAAAATTATAGGCCTCAGTGATCAAAATGACATACAGGATAGCCTATGTTACTTCTTCCTTCTATTTCGGATTACATGTGTTATGTTCACACATCCATTACGTTGCTCACTACAGTCGATATCATAATTACCAATATTACAATCTGTACCAGTACAGAACGCTGTTCAATTGGATGTACTTGAAATTGTACCGATTATATATGAGGAATGTTTAATGTTCATCTGAAGTAACTGTCATTCATGCTTCATGTAAGTTTTGAACATGTAATGTTTTATCATCTGTACAACAATTATTTCTGAAAATACAATAAAATTGTTTGAAACATAAGTTAAAAAATAGATCAGGCCAAATGGTATCGCACCCTAAGGAGGTCCTACAATTATTTACATCCTTTTATCAATCCCTATTGTCCTCTCCTGAATTTCCCTCCCCAAACGACCTGGATTCATGGCTGGGCTCTCTCAGTCCCTCCCATCATTATCGGAGGAGCAGATACACAGCCTGAATGCCCCCTGCACAGAACAAGAGATCATCTCAATAATTAAATCCTTAAAAACATTGAAAGCCCCTGGCCCCAACACCTCATTAAATTATACAAAATTTGCAGGCATACTTGCCCCTAAACTTATGAAACATATTAATCATATCCTACAAGGCAACAAACTCCCAGAGGACAGGCTCTTTACAAATATGACACTCATCCCCAAACCCAATAAGGATCATACCCTCCCACAAAACTACAGACCGATATCTGTCCTCAATAACTATCTTAAAATACTAGGCCGAGTACTAGCAGATAGACTAGCACCCATTATCTCTACATTAATAGGCACAGAACAGACCGGCTTTATCCCTACAAGACACATTACGTATAAGATTCGTCTAGCTGCTAATATAATCCAAGACGCAGTCCTTTTCTGATTCTAGGCCTAGACATACATAAAGCATTTCATAGTGTCCTCTGGTACTATATTGACACTGTTCTTGCTAAATTTGGGTTTTCTGGAGAATTTGTAAACTGATTTAAAGCCCTTTACCATAATCCTCACACCCAAATCAAGCTGCCTGGCTGTTCCATTGAGTATTTCCCCCTGGGCAGGGGAACAAGACAGGGCTGCCCCCTGTCACCACTGATTTTTGCCCTGGCGGTAGAACTTTTGGCCAGGGCAATTATCAGAGACTTAAACATTAACAGCTACCAGAAAAGAGAGGAAGAATTCAAAATGATTCTGTATGCAGATGACGTACTTATGTTTTTACCAGAACCAGTAGTATCTCTCCCTAACCTGCTATCTACTTTACAGAAATTCCACACCCTTTCTGGGCTGGGAGTTAATCTAGCAAAATGCTGCGCAGTCCTAATCAAAATCCTACAACATATATCAACCAACCTCATGGATTCCTTTGGTATCATCCTCACAGACAACACCCTTCAATATTTGGGTGTGCGCTTGGCCCCCTCTCTTCGGGCAATGAACAATGCCAACTACCCACAAGCCTTCTCCAAAGTTAAACAGTGGCTGCACCTATGGTCAACCTTCCTCCTGTATCTCCCTGATGGGAAGAGTTACGGCCATCAAAATGTTCATCCTCCCGAAACTGCTATATTTCTCCCATTTACGTGACCCGTCAAACTATAGAACTAGCCCAATGAGCCATTAATAAATTTATATGGAAAAACAAGACCCCCAGATTCGGCAAATTGCTCAATCATAGACCCTTATCACATGGAGGTTTGGGTTAACCTAATTTATGGCTCTATCATTTAGCAAAAATTTAAATTGAGATCATGCAGACCCCCCCGTAGCTTCATTTCTGGGAGATACGAGCTTCCCCCCAGCGTATAAATCACCTGATAAGTTTCTCTGGTGGGAAAAAATGCTCTCACTACTCTTAAAGCCCTGACACATGGATCACAATTTAGTCCTTTCTTACTCCTTCAGGACCAATTTAATATTCCGAGATCCAAGTTTTAGAAATATCTCCAAATAAGGCACTTCTTTGAATCACTATAATCACTGAAGGCTAGTTCCAGATTCTCTCAATATGAAACAGTCTGCTACAATTTGTCTAGGGAGAAAAGGACCATTTCAATGGTATATAGGTACCTTAATGAATTGCACTTACCAGAGAAATCAACTGCTATGACTCATTGGGAAACAGACATAGGCCAAGAATTTTCCTTAGAGGAATGACATGATACTAAACATGCATAAATGTTCTACCCAGAAGTACTAGACACTTGTTTTAGGGGCTGCCAGGCCATGGGAACATTGCTCCGCACATTTTGGAGCTGTCCTCAACCAATGTGCCTACTCTTCACCTCCTTAGCAGATATCCCTCCCCCAAACCAAAAACACTAAATACGCTTTTCTGTGGGCCATAGCCCTAAACTGGCGCTCACCCACGGTACTCTGGGCTCAGGTACTCCAAAGAATGGAAACCATTAAACTAATGGAGCGTATCCATCTTACTATTCTAGATACCATGCAGGCTTTAAATAACAAATGGTCCGGATGGACTGCATATGGTAGCACACTGTGAAACAGTGGCCTTATATATATCTTAACCTTTCTTCTCTGGGTGACAGGTGATATCTCCAAAACACACTCAATACTGCCCATAGGCTTGGTCTTGGTTAAATAGATGTAGATTTGACACATGTAATTGTCTACAGCTTTGTCTTTTAACTCAGCATAACATTGTTATCTTCTGTAGTTTTCCTCTTTTATTTTTTTATTCAGTTATTTTTCCTTCTTATTTTTTCTTTGTAATATTGCTAATGGGATGCACCACAGTATGGCGCCAAAACCCAGTTAATGTACCAAAGCTTATAATTGGAAAACGGTACCGCTGTGATTATGACTAACATGTATCGCGTATGTTTACCAATCAGGGTTGCATCCAGACATATGCCTTAACTTCTATGTTAAATCTGTATTGTCTTTTCATATTCTCAAATAAAAATGTTTGTATTAAAAATAAAAGTCCCCATATAGAAGCCAATCATTAGGCAAAATAGATCAAAAGCTGTATAATTGTTTGTTAATAAGAGAATGTCTGATGAAGCTGTTCTTCTTGGAATAACATACAGTGTCTGTATTACACAGAAGCATGGCAAACCCTACAGACATTTATGTCTCCTGTACATATATAAAAATGAGTGCAGCACTATAAAAGTAATCTACCTAAATATTATGTATATGGTCATTCTTTCACTTTACAAAGAATACCTAATCACATGCAAGAAAAAATAAAAATGCATTTTTGCTTGCACATGATTGGATGATGGAAGTCAGCAGTGCTTCCCCTCACTTACTAAACTCAGGAGAAGTGCAAATGTACCTGCAAAAGGCACGGTCTATTTGCCTTTAGTAAATCAACCCATAGTGTGCTTGCACTTTTTACAAAGTGGCTAAATTCCTGGAGTTCAATTTAAAAAAAAAAAAATTCCCAAAATAAAATGCTTGGGCTGCTGTTGCTGACCATATTTTAAAATTCTAGTTCCTGGCTGTCATGCTGATCCTCTATCTTCAATCTATTCTGAGCCACTGTCCTAGAAATGCGTACAGCTAAGCAGTGATGATATTACTGTGATGTGCTGTTTCTCCACCTCAGCCAATCAGAGAAAGCCTTGTACTGATTAATAAAAACACAAGGCTGTCCCTGAGTGGCCAAGGTGGCGTGCAACTGATTCTGTTTCTTTTAGGCAGCAGAAAAGAAGTGTTTGGTACTCATGCAGGAAGACAGTGCTACTTACTGTATTTAGCACAAGCTACAATAGCGCATAACAGCATCCCCAGCAGCCAGATAATTCTACACCTATATGCATTTGTTTTAGCCAAGCTGGACAAAACAATTACTTTAAAATGACAGGGAAGTTGGAGTTCAGCTTTAAGAATGTTTATAGATTGGCATGTATAGCTTGGGGGGTCAGTTCCACTTTTTCTCCTCCTCCCACCACTATCGGAGGTTTATTTTTTTCTGTGGAATACGTACCTACAGGTACCCACTCCACTTCCGCTGACCCCCAACTCCCCTGCAAACTTCTGGGATACGTCAAAAGTCCAAGGAGGCTGTGGGTCCATTGAGAAAATTCAGCACTACTCACGCATGCACAGTGGGAAACTGGCTGTGAAGCACCAGGAAGTTACACCCGGCTTCCAATATCCAAGATGGCAGCGCGAGGGACCTGAAGGGCAGGGAAGAACCAGCCTGGGTGAGGACAGCGCTGGATCCCTGGACTGGTAAGTGCATATTTAATAAGGTCAGCAGCCACAGTTTCTGTAGCTGTTGGATTTTCATTTGCCAAAGCAAAGTCCCTCTTTAAAAATTAAAAAAAGGCAGAGAATCAGTCTGCCAGCATTTTCCAAAGAAGATCAGCAATGGCAGCACCAATATTTCCTTTGTGACAGATTTCTTTTACCTCAAATTGGGAACCCATAAAAAAAAGATAATGGCAGTTAGCTTCCTGCAATATAGAAAAAGGGCTATGTGCCTGAAAAGGTGGCACAATCAATAAATATCATTTACCAAACTTGTTTTACTAATTTAAGTAGAATAAGATCTCTAAGGAACAGAAAAAAAAGACATATCAATGTAAATTTAAAAAAAAGTGAGAAAGCCAGCTGTAGAAAATACCTGTACATCGATATATTGTATTTGCTTGCAGTTAGTTATACCATCAAGCGCGGTTAATCTACAGCGCCTCAGAGAAAGATATTTCAGTTTTTCACAGTTTGATAATGTAGAAAGGCTACATCCAGGCAAGTCATGTAAAGTCACTGTTGTAACCTAAAAAATAAATAAATATATGTTAATACAGGTCAAAGAGACTCCATCCAATTTACTCTAGGCAGTATCAATAGTTTTCCAAACTATTTACAAAACAATTGACTGCAACTACTCAAAACTAAATAAGCTCTGTTGCAATGAACAGTCTTTCGATGTCACATAATTAGTAAATAGCGTCTACCTGTGTAAAGTGAAATTGTTTCAGAATCACAATATAAATACACTTGTTTTTGAAAATACATTAGAGATCCAAACAAAATCATGAAGACCAAGAAGCTAAAAAAATTTATGGAAAATAACGACCAGTGTTGGGTTAGAACAGTATTCCAAACAGTAATGGAAGATGTCTCGTTTGTGCTGGAGACCACACTGGACTGACTGGATCAGTCACTGGTCATGGGTGGATGGTTGTTTGGGCAAGTAGGAAGGAGTTCCTTCAGCAGGTTGTCCCCAGTCATGGAAAATGGCAATGGGCCCCCTTGGGATTAGTGCTGCTGCCTTTTGTATACAGCCTTATGGTCGTTTCCCCATGTAAACTTGGAAAAGCAGGATGGAAGAAGTGCCAGGTGTCCAAAGGAATGCAAACTTGAAGGTATGTTAACGGCTTCAGTCCCGGAAGATTTTACCCCCTTCCTGACCATATCACTTTTTGCGATTCGGCACTGTGACGTCCTTTTTTTCCTACAAATAGAGCTTTCTTTTGGTGGTATTTGATCACCTCTGCATTTTTTATTTTTTGCGCTATAAACAAAAAAAGAGCGACAATTTTGAAAAAAACACATTATTTTTTACTTTTTGCTATAATAAATATCCCCCAAAAATATATAAAAAAAAATGTTTTTCCTCAGTTTAGGCCAATATGTATTCTTCTACATATTTTTGGTAAAAAAAAGTTGCGATAAGTGTATATTGATTGGTTTGCGCAAAAGTTATAGTGTCTACAAAATATGGGATAGATTTATAGCATTTTTATGATTAATTTTTTTTTTTTTACTAGTAATGGCGGCGATTTGTGATTTTTATCATGACTGCGACATTATGGCAGACACTTCGGACAATTTTGACACATTTTTGGGACCATTGGCATTAATACAGCGATCAGTGCGATTAAAAATGCATTGATTGGGGGGCGTGGCTTGCCGGCATCTGTGATGGCAGCTTAATCCTTCTTCTCCGCTCCAACCCCGGCTAATAGCGGCTTCACAGCACTTCATCCACCACGAAAAACATCCGATCACCCCCCCCCCGCGGGTCACACGGCACCTGGGCGCAATGTTAAAAAGGAGAAAAGAGCGGACTGTGCCTAACAAACTGACTGACTTCTACTCGTATGAGAGAGCGGGCAGGGGACAAGATGGCGCTGACGGCTCTGACAGGAATGCAGCTGTGATCCGCGGCGGCGGATCACAGCGCTCAGCCTTCTCACAGGCAAACTGTGAGTATTCTCCACCTCGCTCGCCCTCTTCTGCCTCCCCTGTGAAATCCAAACCCAGGAGAGAAGATGACACCCCACAGAGCAGCCATAACCTACCCTTCACTTTACCTCCCTCTGATGTCCAGCACCACACAGCCATAGATAGCTTTCCTGCTTCAGATCAGCCCTTATCTGAGCTCACAATGAAAAACATGCTGATCTCCCTTAAACAATCGCTGTACACAGATCTCTCAGCTGCAGTATCCTCACTGGCCTCTGTAGTACAGCAACAGGACCAGCGCCTCCAGCATGTTGAAAACAAAATGTCTGACCTTTTCACTGCTCATAATGATATGGTAGATGTATGCACGGAACATGAAGATGAAATGCAGGCAATACATCTTAAATTGGCAGATCTCGAAGATCGTTCTCGAAGGAACAACATCAAATTCCGCAACATACCCGAATCGGTTCAACCACCCAAATTGGTGCGATTCCTACAATCCCTGATGTGCGCACTAGTACCTGACCTCACTGACAGAGATCTGGAAATTGACAGGGCGCATAGGCTACCAAAACCGCCTCACCTCCCGGCGGAAAAACCCAGAGATGTTCTAGCCCGCATACACTTTTTCAATGCAAAAGAAAAAGTGATGTTCGCTGCAAAACGATCGCCTAACCTTCCTGATCCTTTCACAACCATCGCACTATATACAGATCTCTTCAAGGTGACCATGGAAAACCGTAGGCAACTAGCCACAATTACTAAAGCCCTCCAGAATCACCGCATACCATATAAATGGGGATTTCCCACCAAACTGCTGATCACGTTCCAAAGCAAAACACATGTGGTGCGCACACTTCAAGCAGGCCTCCACTTACTGAGGCTATGGCGCATTATCCCGTAGGATAGCCCAAAACCACCTCCGTCTCCTCCTTCTCAAATGGAAGCCGAGTGGTCCCTTCAAGATGCCTGATGCCTTTGGTGGTGAATGGAGTCTCATATGCCACCCAGCCGGGTGACGGCTGTTAATTGTCCCTTTCAAGCCTATCCTTCCATCCACTGGCTCCACGTTCCTGGAAGCCACTGGAGGAAATCCCCCCTCTGTTTGGATAGATCCAGCAGTATTTCTGCACATTGAACCCGTATTGTTCACGGGCTCTTTCTTTTTACTACCCTTCTCACCCCACACCAGCCTTCACTACGCCTTCTGGACCTGCTCCACCGATCCACTGCTGACGACCTGCCTATCCCGATCATCTCAGACCACAATACCATCTAATCAACATTCCTGGCACATACCTGACCACGCCTAGCACTATCGTCTCAGTATAAAGAGCCATAACCAACAACCTTACCATGCCAATCAAACTAACCTCCCTTAATGTCAAAGGCCTAAACAGCCCACAAAAAAGGGCTAATCTGCAAAGAGAACTAACAAATCATAATGCGGACATTGTCTTTATACAGGAGACGCATTTTGCAGAATCCAAAACACCAAAGCTGAAGCTAAAAGGATACGATACCACATACCTGGCCTCGGGACCGAAGAAAAAAAATGGTGTACTGACAGCTATACGCGCTACTCTCCAGTTCCAACACTTTCACACTTATGCCGACCCACAGGGTCGCTACCTCATTCTTATTTGCTCCATTGCTCAAACCACATACACTCTAGTCAATATCTACGAACCAAACTCCAGACAACTTCGCTTTCTTAGACGCCTCTTCAAGAAAATCAACACCCTACGCCAAGGCAACTTAATCGTGGGCGGTGACCTGAACATAATCAGCGACCCATCTATGGACACCTCTACCAACAAAGACCACCCCCGACCAGCCCTGAATCCCCTACTCCACGACCTGGATCTCTATGATGTATGGAGAGCACAACATGGATCGGAACGTGATTACACATTCTTTTCTCACCCGCAGCTATCCTACTCACGCATTGACTCCTTCATAGTAGACAAATGGACACTCCAAAATGTTATGGACTCTGATATTGGTCTCATCACATGGTCAGACCACGCCCCTATTTCGATCACCCTTGGCGATCGTAGACCGGGACCACCGAGAATATGGAGACTTGACACCTCCCTTCTGGAGGACCCTAAAGTCCTACAAGAAATAGAGACTGAGCACCACTCCTTCTTTGAACTTAATGACTTGCCTGATACCGACAAATTTATACTTTGGTCAACCTACAAAGCTTACCTTAGAGGTATTTTCATAAAGCTTAGTAAACGAGCGAGACGACAGAGGACCCAGCAGATTGATGAGGTTTTATCTAACATTTCAGAAATAGAAAAAATAAACAAATCTTCCCCCTCCCACACACAAACTCTTAAACTCCTGGAGCTAAGACAAAAACTACGCACCCTTCTGCTACATAAATTCGAACGTAACTTTAAATTCTCCAAGGCCAACTTTTATGCTTTAGGTAATAGGGCTGGATCACTACTAGCAAAACAAGTAAAAGCCCATCGCACAAAAGCCAAAATTCTCTCTCTCCGACACCCCACTTCAAAACAACTCTTAACCAACCCTCAGGAAATTGCAGATGCGTTTAGTGAATTCTACGCATCACTCTATAATCTCAGAAATGACCCTCTCACTCCCCAACCTACAGCGGAACAAATTTTTATCTATTTAGACCCGATTAAATTGCCTAAAATTTCAGAGGCACAATTCGAAACTGTCTCTAAACCATTCACTAATGAAGAAGTCCTCAAGGCCATAAACACCCTCCCTCTCCATAAATCCCCGGGAGAGGATGGCTTTTCTAACCTATTCTACAAAAAATTTGCCACCATTTTAGTCCCTAAACTAACAGACCTCTTCAACACTGCTGGTTCCTCTGGCTCTTTGCCTACAGATATGCTGCGCTCACTTATAGCAACCATTCCAAAACCTGGGAAAGACGCCTCTGTTGCCTCTAACTATAGGCCAATTTCGCTCTTAAATACCGACATCAAGCTGCTCACCAAAGTTATCGCCAACAGACTGATGATGTTTCTCCCAGAGCTGGTCCACCCAGACCAGGTTGGGTTTATCCCAGGCAGACAGGCACCTGACGCAACTAGAAGGGTGCTCAACCTCGTCCATCAGGCTGCGCAAAGTCGAACGCCTTCTCTGCTTCTATCCCTAGATGCAGAGAAGGCGTTTGATAGGGTACACTGGAACTTCCTCCAGGCAGTGCTGACAAAGTTCGGTATTACCGGTTGGTTCCAAAACGCAATCCTTTCCTTATACTCTAAACCATCAGCTACAGTGTTCACTGGGGGGGACGATATCTGCTCCTTTTGAAATATCTAATGGTACACGACAAGGGTGCCCCCTCTCCCCACTTCTTTTTGCTCTACTAATGGAACCCTTGGCCTCCAAAATAAGATCCGATCCCCTAATCTCTGGCATATCATGTAATGGTACAGACCACAAAATTAGTCTATATGCGGACGACGTAGTTCTAATGGTCACTAACCCCATCCAGTCCCTACAGACTATACAAAACATCCTTCACCAATTCAGCTCTATCTCTTATTATAAACTAAATGCCACAAAATCCATGGTTCTCCCTATACATCTCCCTCCTCAAATGGCTACCCACCTAAAATCCACCACGCCTTATGCATGGACGAACACGTCTATTCCCTACCTGGGAATCCTGCTAACCCCCAATCTAAACCGATTGATCGACTTGAACTTCCATACCTTCTCTCGAAATTTACCCACGCTACTGAAATCTCTACGCTGCATGGGTCTCTCTACACTGGGGCGTATAGCTACCTTCAAAATGATAATACTGCCAAAACTTCTCTACTTATTCCGAACACTCATCTTACCTATTCCTCGCTCCCTCCTGACCACAATCCAGAGTCAAGTAACTAAATTTATCTGGAACTCTAAACCACCTAGATGTGCTAGCTACATACTCACTAGACCCCACAAATTAGGCGGAGCTGGACTGCCTCATATTGGCAACTACTACTACGCCTCAATATTGGACCAACTGTACTATTGGTGGCATCCTACACCTGAAAAACAATGGTCCACCATTGAAACCTCCTATTCCCAACTGGCTAACCTAACTGACCTCCTCTTATTATCGACGGCCGGCTACTCCCCAACACCTAGATGCACTAACCCTATGATATCTGCCTCTCTACAGGCATGGAATAGACTTCTTACCGCGTACCCCTGGGACTCACCTAGTAAGACATTACCATTACCACTAAGAGCCCTGTCCTCCTGCATTCCAGACTTGAACCTCTCCCGATGGCACAAAGCTGGTATACTGGTCATTGGTGACTTGATCAACCACAATTCAGTACATTTGTTTGCAGATCTGCAAACTAAATTTCAACTCCCAAACTCAGAAGCTTACACGTACACTAGAATCACTCACTTCTTGACCACGACCAAACTACCCTCCACAGTAAAAATTCCTTTACCAATCTACCTACATTACTTCTCTAACCCATCCCCTAGCAAAAGTATTTCCAGGATATACTCCTGCCTTAATGACACCAGACCCTGCTCTCAGGTGCACTCCTTAAATAAATGGGCCGAAGAACTGAATGTCCCCTTCACCCAAACTCAATGGCTATAGGCCTTTACAGACACCTTTCAGGCATCTCATTGTTCCAACCACTGGGAATCCTACCAGAAAACCATCCACAGATGGTACCTCACACCCTACCGACTCTCAAAAATGTACCCTGGCCACCCTCCATCATGCTGGAGGAACTGCGGAAGTATAGGTTCCATCGCACATACCCTCTGGTTCTGCAAATCCCTTACATCCTTTTGGAACCAAGTATTCGCTTTACTCTCCTCCATTACTGGGACGCCCTGCCCTCCGTCCCCAGCTCTAGCCCTGCTACATATTGGCATGGACAAAATACCATTCTCAGCTAGATGTATTATTATTCACCTACTCTATGCTGCCAAATTGAATATCACTAGATTATGGAAAACTGCTAGAATTCCCTCCATCTCGCATACTATCGCTGACCTCAACTTTCAATGTGAAATGGAGAGAATAGTAGCCAGAAAAAACTCACGTTTATGTAAATTCAAAGATATGTGGTCTCTTTGGTTACAACATCCAAAATGTACTGTTCAACTGTAATTACCCTGGTGTAAACTACTTCTGGATCGTTTATCCCTTCATTCACAACCTGCTGGTGCCCTTCTCCCTCCACCTCCTATTTCCTCCCCCCTCATCCTTAACCCCCCCTCCCCCCCTTTTTTCCCGTGTAGAACCTGTTACTACTCGACAACCATCCTTTGTTCAACATTCTACTGTTTCAAATCACCACAGTGTTAATTAACGAATAGACAGTTTCTAGTCGGAACATCTGTATATATCACTACTGTTATGACTCTAACATGTATGTACCTGTTTGAAACTTCAATAAAAATTACAATTCAAAAAAATAAAAATGCATTGATTACTGTAAAAATGTCACTGGCAGTGAAGGGGTTAACACTAGGGGGCAGTGTTGGGGACTGTACAGGGAAGATAACAGATCGTCTGTTCATAACAGATCGTCTGTTCATACTCTGTAAAACAGATCTGTCTGTTCTCCCCTCAGAGAACTGGAAACTGTACATAACATCATTTTGCCCAGCCATGCCATTCTGCCGCAGTACAACTGCGGCGGCTGGTCGGCATGTGGTTAAAAGGTGTTTATTGAAAGAATTGGTAAGTACATTAAACCGATGCGTTTGCGGGGGAAAGGCCTCCCCCTTCTTCAGGGCTATTGAGCAAACATGAAACAATGTACAGAAAATAAATATATAAAATTGGAGTATAAAAGCAAAAATGCAATAAAGAAACAATATAATATCCAAGATGTATATATTTATTAGAATGCAATAGGAAGACCTTACAAATAAGTCGAGAAGTTACGGTCACATATACGTTATAATGCTATAGAAAGACCCTAAAAAGCATATGTGGTCCTTTACCCTAAAACGTGTTGGCTTGATGTACTTACCAATACTTTCAATAAACACCTTTTAACCTACCTTCAAGTTTGCATTCCTTTGGACACCAGGCGCTCCTTCCTTCCTACTTTTCCAAAACAGTAATGGAAAGAATGAGGCACAATCACGTCTCTAACAGAGTAGGCCATTCACCAAAACTCAGTAAATAGGTAAGGAGGGCATTAATGAGAATCAGAGAAGTAACCAAAAGGGCAATTGTAACTTTCTGCAGCTAACCTAAGTTGAGATCTGAGACACCAAAGATGAGAAAACAAAAGATTCTGCAGAAGGATAAGAAGAAGAGAGAGTGGCAAACCCTAAATTAAATCTTATAACTACAAAGAAAAACACCCCTGAGGTATGTGTTAAAGGGTTGCCACCATCAATGCTCATTACAAACACAGTATATAATCAATACCAAAAAGGATTTTATATTTGTACCATATCATATCAAATCTTGTTTAGGATGACATTTTTTCAGGGGACCAGACAAATGTGTAAAACTGTCCTGTGGTGTGATGAAACCAAAAGTGTATATTATGACCTTAGCACAACATGCTATGTTGAGTGAAACTACTGTTGACTTTGAGAACACCCTCTCCACAGTAAAGTATAGTGCTAGCAGAATCATGCTGTTGGTATGTTTTTAAATCCGCAAAGAATAAAAAAACTGCTTAGAGCTGTGGGTAGCATGGAGAGATCCAAACACAGTTTTAGTCTTAGATGGACCTGAGACTAGAGCAGAAGTTTGCCATTCACCAAGACAATGACCCCAAACATAAAGCCAAAATGAGCTTCCCCTCATTTCAGATCTTCTCCTCAGATCTAGAGTAACTACATTTTTGAGTGCTCTTGTAGTGCACAGTATATTTGCCTTTAGTAAATCAACCTGAAGGTGTGCTTATTAATTATTCCAATTTTCACAAATATGTATGCCTATATTCACCCCGGAGTACACTGCAAATCCACTCTCAGTGCTTCACCATGTGTCCACACAATATTTCAGTCAAACATATCCTCTTCCCCTTTAAGAGGTAATAGCCACAATCGTCATCTCTGTTTCCTCCTCCTTTGTGTGCCAAGAATTAGCTCAAAATAAAGTAAACATACTGTGCTGACTGTATCATTATAAACTTTATTAAAAAAAAACTATTAAAAATTCATATTTATATGTGCACAATAATCCTGTGCAAGGCAGTATAAAGCATGTTCAGTCCCTTTTGAATGCACCCGGTCACACCCTGGTTTAGCGTGATGATGTAATCTGGCTTCGTCCTACACGTTATGGAGTGGCTCACGTGACTTCCTCAGGGGTTCCACTGACCACAAGGGTAAAGACTGTGATGTCACCATTCGTCACCCCACCGTAGCTTGTAACACAGCTCATACTGACAAATGCTAACAAGCAAGAGATGAACTGCTTAAATTGATATTAAACCCAAAACCAAAAATGTCATATATTGCAGCTTACCAATCATTACATGTGGTGGCTGCATTTGTTTTCTTTCTTTTTTTTTTTTTTTTTTTAGGCTTTTTTCCCCTCTGTTTTTACCTGATGATCCGTATTCCTGAGAACAGCAGCAGCATTATTGGTCTGGAGGGAGGGCAGTGTTAGATGTACTAGCAGATTTAGATAAACTAGCAAATAGAAGTCAAACTTCAGCTAACACTTTATAATAGTGACTGTGAACTTAAAGCTAACGGGGGCCTTAAATGGGTCCCTGGACATTGCACAAGGGCTATAGATAATGTTTAATATACATTATGTAATGCTTGAGAGGGCCGCCAGAAACTGCAGATAGAGGAAAAGAGGGTCAGAGAGTGTGGACATTGGGAACATGTTACATGAGGCTAGTAGAAATCAATGCTATTACCCTAGTCAATGTTCCCACTACAGACTGCTGAGGGCCGCACATCATAAGACAAAGGGCCACATGCGAGCCTTGGGCTTTTTAAGTAGTTAAATGGTTTGCTTAAATCCTCTGATACATCTGCAGAACCGGTTGTTCTGTAGGAAATTAACACACTTACTGGCCAAAACGGACTGGTAAAAATAAAAATATGAAAGCCTAAATAAAATAAATGTAGTCACCACATCTAAGAACTGGTAAGCTGCAATATAACAAATTTTGCGTTTGGGTTTATTACCACTTTAACTTCCCAGTAGATGTGACAGCTCACTAAAGACCACCAGGCCTCCTTAAGGGGAAAGTGGCAAGTAAATGTATCTCTACAGCAGCAGATACAGGTCCTATTAAAAAGGCAGATGGTGGCACGGAGCCAATATCTACACCTTGACAGCAGTTGCAGAGCAATTTACACAAATTGTCCCCAAAGGATGATGTTGAAGCCTACCTTGGCATTTTTAAAAATGTTGCTGAATGTGAGATGCTGTGTGAAGAGCACCGGGCTGATGTGTGTGTACCCTTTTACCAGGGGAACCTCAAAAGGGAATATGGGAATATGACCTTGGAAAGGTCCCAGATGTATGATGATCAATCTGATCAACCCTGCTCAGGTTGATCAGATTGGAGCAAGTGGTCTGTGACCATTACATCAAAGACTTGCCAGTTAAGTTACAGTGGCGCATTAGGTACACAACCTCAATGAGCTGCAGCTGAGCTGCTGTTCCTTGTAGAGTGACATACTGCTATCAAGGACTATATCCAGAATCTGCCCTCCAAGCTGGTAACCCCTGGAAACAGGAAAATGTTGATCGAATACTGTCCTTTTTTCTCAAGGGATAAGCAGGCTTCTAAGGAGAGGGTGAGACACCTGTGGGTTCCAGATATGTACAGCTCCCTAGCACAAAAGGAGCCTCTTCTCTGAGGGCGATACAGTATATTAGATGTGGTGGTGCCAAGACATGTGGCTTCCAATCATTCCATATTATGGAATGTGACCTGGGAAGCGTATATCCCTATTTGCCGAATCTGTCCTGGCAAATAGGACAACAGGCAAATGAGGTTCAGAGAAAAGGCAATTTAGAAGCTGTACAGAAATTGTCCCATAGAGCTCAACCATAAGCCTAAAACAAAATGGAATATCTAAATTTGATTCGTATCCCATGCTGGAGGTGGATAATTTGATAAAAAGGCTGTGTCCTGCCAAATACTTTGCCACCCTCAATCGTACTACCGAGTATTGGCAGCATCGCTAGAATTAAATATATTATTCATAACAGTATGCATGCTAAGTAATAGTTATTACTGTTCAGAGATATTCCAGTACTTCACCTGACTATTCATTCACCTCCTTTTTACCTCGGAAGGACAGAATCTATAGGCTCTATTCATAAACTTGAACCAAACCAACCAAACTACATTGTCAAAATATTGTTACAATAGATTTGTGGATTAAACCTGCAACAGTTATGGCTTTTTACATACAGGAGCTTCCACTAACACTTCCGATTTGCGCAGCAGAACCAAGAACTGTGAACCACAAATTACACCAGTAAAGCCATATTCTGCACCCCCACCCACCCACTTTGTTGGCCAGGTCCTGCCCCTTGCTGACACTTATCCTTGCCCTGACCACAATAAAGTGGAAGTAAAGTCTTATTTTTTACTTGTACCTACAGGTAAGCCTATAATAAGGCTTACCTGTAGGTACTGTGAACATCTTCTAAACAGTTTAGGAGATATTCAGAGTGCATGCAGCCGATGACGTCATCGGTGCATGCACTCTAAATGTCTGGTTTACCGTGCCGGACCTTCAGAGCCTGTGCCGTAAAAGGCGGGAGTGACGTCATTGCGGCACCAAAGTCAGCGAACATGGAAGAAACACTGGGGAAGATGTCAGCAGTCTCAGATGTGTATGGGCGCCGCCGGAGGGCTTCGCTTTAAGGTATTTCATAATAAGCTATTATGCCTTATACAGGTTATGTTTTTTTTTTGGGGGGGGGGGGGGGGTCCCAGGGTTTACAACCGTTTTAAACAGCCTGATCATTTCAGACATCACTCTCCCACAAATTTCCCCCCAGGAAGTCATTAGGAGACTATGCCTAGTAACTTGACAGGAGTTCAAGAGCCGTTTTTTTATGATAAAAGGTACAGTTTCATTTTGAGCTATGCTTTTTCTATATATTGTGACAAGTCAATAAATTATTAATTATGACTTGTAAAAGGTACTGCTACAGTAGGTCCACTTTAAGGCCAAAATGATATTTCTTATCAAAGTTTTATTTCTGTGCACATAATTTGGTTTAGTATATTCAGTGAGCTCTTCATTTCTGATCACATTGGAGATACATAGGAGCCCACATCAGGAGAGTGGCCAGCTGAGACTGAAATCTCTGAAGTTTTCGTGTTCTTGTGCTACACAGAATGTAATTAATTATCTTTGATACTCAAAAGTTGAAAATCTAAATGCTACAGAAAGTGTTACATTTTATTATCCATAGGCGACACTTTAAAAGCCTTTACCGATCACTACTTTAGTTTTGCAGAGAAGGTCTGGTGCTAGAATAACTGCCCATGATCTGATGTTCGCAGAGATATCTTACATGTGTTTTTCACACAGTGGTTCTTCAAGGGCCATTCCTCTTAAACTGATATATTAGCTATGGCTTAATTCTGGTAGACTGAATCAGCCAAAGTTTTTTTTATATATACCTTGTGAAATCCAATGTCCCCAGCTCTAGAGGTCTTATTTTAACTGATGGATCTGTGCATAGGCGTGCACAAGGGGTGTGTCAGGTGTGCCTGGGCACACCCTAATCACCTTGTGTGCATCCGAATTAGTAAACCCCCCTGAGCACTGGCAGCTTTCCTCCTCTCCTGCTAGCTGCTGTAGACACACAGAGGGATGGAGAGTGGGGAAGGGACTGCGAAAAAAGGAAATCTTCCTTTGCCGAATGAACACAGTGAGTGATCGGTATCGATCACTCACTGTGTTTATTCAGAACTGTGTTTATTATGCGTCCTTTTATAAATCAGCACAAAGGCTGTGCAGAGCTCTTCCCGTTCATTCAATTCTGTGCAGCTGAGGCTGCAGAAAGGAACTGGGAATGTGTTAACTTAGTCCCTTTCTCTGTCTCAAAAGTGAGACTTCAGGGGTCTATTTAAACCCCTGATATTTCACCAAGGTCCCCCAAAAAGCATTGTGAAAAAATATTTTTTTTTTTTTTTTTTTTTACAAATAATTAAAAATATAAGACAAAAATATAAAAAAGGGCTCATTCACACGGGTTCTCTCTGTGTGTATATGGGTATACAGTATATATACACTCACCTGCCACTTTATTAGGTAGTTCAATTGCTTGGTAACACAATTTGCTAATCAGCCAATTAGATGGGAGCAACTCAATGCTATTAGGCATCTTGACGTGGTGAAGATGACTTGCTGAAGTTCAAACTGAGCATCAGAATGAAGAAGAAAGGAGATTTAAATTACTTTGAACGTGGCAAGGTTGTTGGTGCCAGACGGACTCGTCTGAGTATTTCAAAAACTGCTGATCTACTGGGATTTTCATGCACAACCATCTCTAGGGTTTACAGAGAATGGTGGGAAAAAGAGAAAATATCCAATGAGCAACAGTTGTGTGGAGGAAAATGCCTTGTTGATGTCAGAGGTCAGAGGAGAATGGGCAGATGATAGAAAGGCAACAGTAACTCAAATAACCACTCGTTACAACCAATGTATGCAGAATACCATCTTTGAATGCACAACACATTGAACCTTGTGCCACTCCTGTCAGTTAAGAACAGGAAACTGTTGCTACAATTCGCACAGACTCACCAAAATTGGACAATGGAAGATTGGAAAAAACGTTGCCTGTTCTGATGAGTCTCGATTTCAGCTGCGACATTTAGATGGTAAGGTAACTATACCTTTATTTTCTATTCTATTCTGTTTTACTCTATTATATTATATTCTTTTCTATTATATTCCTTTATTTCATATTCTATTATCTTTCTATTATCTTTGGTAATTCAAATTGGTGTACACAACGTGAAAGCATGGGATCCATCCTGCCTTGTATCACTGGTTCAGGCTGGTGGTGGTGGTGGTGTAATGGTGTGGGGGGTATTTTCTTGGCACACTTTGGACCCCTTAGTACCAATTAAGCATAATTTAAACACCACAGCCTACCTGAGTATTATTGCTGACTAGGGGTTCTCACCAGAACATACCGAACAGGAAAAAAATTCGGCAGAATACCGTTAAAGTCTATGGGACACGAACATGAATAATCAAAAGTGTTCATTTTAAAGGCTTATATGCATGTTATTGTCATAAAAAGTGTTTGGGGACCTGGGTCCTGCCACAGGGGACATGTATCAATGCAAAATTTTTTTTTAAAAACGAACGTTTTTTCGGGAGCAGTGATTTTTTTTTTAATGCTTAAAGTGAAACAATAAAAATGAAATATTCCTTTAAATATCGTGCCTGGGGGTGTGTGTATAGTATGCCTGTAAAGTGCCGCATTTTTCACGTGTTTAGAACAGTACCACAGCAAAATGACATTTCTAAAGGAAAAATTGTAATTTAAAACTGCTCGCGGCTGTAATGAATTGTCGGGTCTCGGCATTATAGATAAAACTCATTGAAAAAAAGAGCATGGGATCCCCCCCCCAGTCCATTACCAGGCCCTTTGTGTCTGGTATGAATATTAAGGGGAACCCCGAACCAAAATTATAAAAAAAAAAATTGCTGCTCCCGAAAAAACATCCGTTTAAAAAAAAAAAAAATTGCATTAATACATGTCCCCTGGGGCAGGACCCGGGTCCCCAACTTATGCTCGGGCCGAACCGTTCGCCCATCCCTATTGCTGACCATGTCCATCTCTTTATGACTACAGTGTACTCATCTTCTGATTGCTCCTTCCAGCAGGATAATGCACCATGTCACAAAGCTCAAATCATCTCACCACTGGTTCTTAAACAAGACAATGAGATCACTGTACTCCAATGGCCTCCACACTCATCAGATCTCAATCCAATAGAGCACCTTTGGGATGTGGTGGAACAGGAGACTGCAGCCGACAAATCTGCAGCAACTGTGTGATGCTATCATGTTACTATAAACCAAAATCTGTGAGGAATGTCTCCCACACCTTGGTGAATCTATGAATCTATGCCATGAAGAATGAAGGCAAAAGAGAGTCCAACCCGGTACTAGCAAGATGTATCTAATAAAGTGACCAGTGAGTGTATATACACAAACACACACATATGCTTGAGCTTTGGGGTGCATACCCTATTGAAATGGGCTGCACACACCTATGGATCTGCTACAAACATCTAGTGGCTGGAGTCTCAGATAAATATGTCTTTTGAATGGAATTGTTAGTCAAAAATATCAGATGTCAGATAGAAACTCCAAACCAGACAGACAATCACTAAAACCACAACACTGATCAGTTGAGATGGTGGCTAAGATCACAAGGTAGATGTGAATATCACTCTAGGTGACAATCCTCAAACATCAAAGACACATTTAAAATGTACGTGAAACACCAATCTGATGACAAATCTGAGTTATAGCTGGAACCAATATACTTTGATAAAGATGTACAAGTGAAACACCTAAATACTGATGTAATTACACCCATCATCACTCTGTTCTGTGTTGCCGAGTACCAATATTAAAGGCAAAAGCTCATTTCCACTGCAGCACACATAGCACAATAAGGGCACAGTGCAAGCAACTGGAAACAATTTGGCAGATTCATCTGAACAACAGCAATAGTGGCAATTGGTGCTTTTACAATGTGTCTCCATATGTGTTTTTAATATATTATGTTGCTAAATTTTAAGCACGAAGGATATTACTTGCTGCAAACCCACAAAACTTTCAATTTCCTGTGCTTTCTAAATCATAGAACAAAGAACAAAAACAAGTTCTGGATACCCTATTTTTTAAATTATTTTCAGACTAAATCAGTAAACATTTACCATTTCATCTAACCAAATGTAATGTATAATAAATACAACACATATACAGTTAATGTTTGGAACTCAGGCCAGAATGAAAGGGGAAACACAATGTGCATGCTTAGTACTAACTAACCACATGCATATGCATCAAGCCATGAAAAAAAATTCATGACAGAAGAATATCAAAAACTGTTACTAACTGTGATTTATGACACCACACAAGTAGAGTTGGGCGAACAGTTCGAGTCGAGCAAAAGTTCGACCCGAACATCGCCTGTTCAGCGAACGCCAGAATTTGCAGGACGCTGCACAGTGCATGCTAAGGCCCTAATTGGATGAAGCAATGCACCTAACCGCTGGTCAGGTGCAAGGCTTTGCCCAATCACGGCAAAGAGCACATCTTTAGCCCTGATTGGACAAAGTCATGATGACTTTGCCCAATCATGGCTCAGTGCTTATAGTCCCACCCCACACTTCTCACAGGAACCTTTTGCAGTGTGTTGTTGGAGTGTAGATAGAGCAGAGCACAGTTTGCTACAAGCGAGTTAGTGTGTTATTGTGACTCTGAGTGTAGAGTGTTAGTGTAGTGTGAGTATAGTGTGTCAGTATAGTGTAAGTATAGTGTCACTGTAGAGTGTTATGTCCTGTACACACGGTCGGACATTGATCGGACATTCCGACAACAAAATCCATGGATTTTTTCCGATGGATGTTGGCTCAAACTTGTCTTGCATACACACGGTCACACAAAGTTGTCTGAAAATCTGATCGTTCTGAACGTGGTGACGTAAAACACGTACGTCGGGACTATAAACGGGGCAGTAGCCAATAGCTTTCATCTCTTTATTTATTCTGAGCATGCGTGGCACTTTGTGTGTCGAATTTGTGTACACACGATCGGAATTTCCGACAACGGATTTTGTTGTCGGAAAATTTTATAGCAAGCTCTCAAACTTTGTGTGTCGGAAAATCCGATGGAAAATGTGTGATGGAGCCCACACATGGTCGAAATTTCCGATAACAAGGTCCTATCACACATTTTCCGTCGGAAAATCTGACTGTGTGTACGGGGCATTAGTGTAGTGCAGTGTTTAACACAGTATTACATACCATTTAGTGCTGTATACAGTGCAGTACACCCCTCTTTTTTTTTGGTTGCTGCGGTTTTTTTGTTTTTTTTGTCCCATGCCTGCCGCCTTTTTTTAAATTGTCAGCTGCAGTTTTTCTAACTGTTGTTACCCCCCCCCCCCCCCTTTTTTTTTAATTATAGTTTTTACATTTCTGTCAGTGTCAGTCCTCAATTTAAAGTGCACCAAACGCCACGTTTCATTGAATACAGTGCATTCAATTACACATTTCCCAGTATCTATCAAATTTGGGTAATAAGCCCCCCTCCCCCCAATCATGTACGAGAGGCCAACAAAGAGAGGCAGACGTTCCCATGACACTATGAGGTTGCCAACAGCATCTGCGTCCACAGGCAAAGGTGGACATGGCCCGTCCTCAGGCAGGGCACGTTTTTGTTTAGTGATGTTGCCCATGCTATCCAGCCACAGCATGCAGAGAAGATGGTAGACTGGCTTACTAAACCATCCTCATCCTCTATCACCCAAGCTGACACTTTTTTGCAGTCTACCGTAGCTGCCAGAGTGGCCTATTCTGCCTCCTTGTCCACAGTTACTCCTGCCATAGGATTACTTGTACATGTCTACTGACAGCATAGTATATCTATGCCCATGTTGTTTTTCTCAATAAAAATGGGACTGTTCTGTGAAACTTACTATGATATCCATGTGCATTTTCACTATCAGCCGACAGCGGGCTAAAGTCTGCAGTTGGCTGTCATCACAGAGCCGGTCCAGCAGGCTACGCAGGGATCCTGACAATAATGTCAAGATCCACCCAGATGCCTGACCGGCAGCTGGTTCAGCCTCCTTTCAGCACTCTGCTGACAGCCAGCACCAGCCACTCATGCCCACCCCCCCCCCCAACAATCCAGAGCTCCAGTGAGATAGCAGGGCCGGTGGAGGACAGATGCAGCATCAGATCAATGCTGCAGCCATCTAGGTAAGTATGTAAGTTTGTTTTACACTCCTGCACTTCTCTTTTAAGCTCTGCTTTAACCACTTACTTACTGGGCACTTAAACCTCCTTCCTGCCCAGGCCAATTTTTAGCTTTCAGCGCTCTCACACTTTCAATGACAATTGCACGGTCATACAACACTGTACCCAAATTAAATTTTTATCATTTTTTTTTCCACAAATAGAGTTTTCTTTTGGTGGTAGTTAGTCACTGCTGGGTTTTTTATTTTTTGTTAAAAAAACGAAAAAGACCGAAGATTTTGAAAAAAAAAAAAAAACAGTTTTCTATTTTGTTATAAAATTTTTCAAACAGGTAATTTTTCTCCTTCACTAATGTATGCTGAGAAGGCTGCACTGATGGGCACTGATAGGCTGTACTGATGGGAACTGATAAGGTGGCACTGGTGGACACTGATAAGCGGCACTGGTGGACACTGATGAGGCGGCACTGGTGGGCACTGAGAGGTGGCACTGATGGGCAGCACTGAAGGGCATTGATAGGTGGCACTGATAAGTGGCAGTGATGGGCACTGATAGGTGTAAACTGATAGGCAGCACTGCTAGGTGGCACTGATGATGAGTGGGCATTGATAGGTGGCACTGATATGCACTGGTGGGCACTGATTGGTGGCACTGATATGCACTGGTGGGTAGGGCTGGGCGATTTTCACAAAAAAAAAAAATCTGCGAAAAAAACTCAATTCACGATTCAAATCGAGTTTTTTTTTTGGACACCGCGCCGGTTCTGAGGAGCTGCGGGCAGGTGTTTTTAGGTGAGGTAATCAACCCTGTGTGTCCATTGACAGAGCGGCTCAGCCCGCCCCCACTCCCTAATCACTGTCTGTGATTGACAGTAGCGAAGCCAATGGCTTTCACTGCTGTGTCTTACCCAGTGAGGGGAGAGAGATCATATGACGTCCTCCCCTTTGCACCCCTGCAGGAGTCAATGAGACTTGGGTGATCACTGATAGGAGTAAGGGGCCAATCCCGGACCCTTACCACGTGATCAGCTGTCAGCCAATGACACCTGATCACGTGATGTAAACAAGATCGCTAAGCGTCTTTTTTTTTCTCCTCACGCTGACAGCGTGAGTGGAGAAAAAAAAGCTGATCGCCGGCTTCTGTGAAAGGGACATTGGTCCCGAAGAAGAAGAGACAGAGCCACATGGCATATGGCATATCACAGCAACAGGCTGTTCAACGGCACTAAGGAATTTCAGGGTACATCAGCAGGGAATCACTATTTGCATCTCCACTCCCCCATGTACATTAGGGCATGTAAGGGATAAGCAAGCATTCCATACATTCCATAGTGCAACCTGCAGATTTTGTGTAATAACTATCATGCATCTACTGACATAAGTACAAGGATAAATCACATGGTTTAATGTATATGGTGGAGCAGAGGTGAAAACAGTGACTCCCTGCTTTATGTTTTTTTCTTTTTTTGTGTGTGTCACTTTGGAATGGTGGTGTCACCCTCTGAACTCAGGGCTGGTTCACCCCACAGAGATGCAGTCTACATGCATGTGGCAGCACAGTGGCTTAGCATTTCTGCCTAGCAACACTAGGGTTGTTGGTTGGAATACCAACCACGGCACTACCTGCCTGGAGTTTGCATGTTCTCCCTGTGCCTGCAAAGGTTTTTTTCCCACACTCCAAAGATATGCTGGTAGTTGATTTGGCTCCTGTCTCTGTATATGTATATGAATGTGAGTTAGGGACTTTAGATTTTAAGTTCCATGAAGGCAGGACTTGATGTGAATATACAATATATATATGTATATGCTATGGACTCTATTTCTGAAGTTTTGCTCTTGAGATCTGTGTCCCCTGGAGGAAAATGGGATTACTAACTTCTGTTGTCTAAACATCTTCAAACGCTGATGTTTCCAATCATTGGTGCATTGTCACCACAAAGCTCTGATGACTCATTTGGCATATGCCTTATTGAGTCCATATGTTCCGGCAAGCCTTAGTTTTATCGGTGGTGGCTTTCCTTATCATTTTTCATGCACCATTATGTTTATATCCGGAAGTTGATATCTATTCATCTGGATCAACACTTTAATAATATTTTTTGTTACAAACTTTTTTCACTTATTGTTTTGGACTATATTTCAATGTTTTTAACCACTTTTCTCAGTGTGGACTTTCAATGTTGACCACTTTGCACTTTATATGTACAGTCAGGTCCATAAATATTGGGACATCAGCACAATTCTAATCTTTTTGGCTCTATACACCACCACAATGGATTTGAAATGAAACAAACAAGATGTGCTTTAACTGCAGACTTTCAGCTTTAATTTGAGGGTATACATCCAAATTAGGTAAACGGTGTAGGAATTACAACAGTTTGTATATGTGCCTCCCACTTTTTAAGGGACCAAAAGTAATGGGACAGATTAACAATCATCCATCAAACTTTCACTTTTTAATACTTGGTTGCAAATCCTTTGCAGTCAATTACAGCCTGAAGTCTGGAACGCATAGACATCACCAGACGCTGGGTTTCATCCCTGGTGATGCTCTGCCAGGCCTCTACTGCAACTGTCTTCAGTTCCTGCTTGTTCTTGGGGCATTTTCCCTTCAGTTTTGCCCACGTCATGACACTACCACCACCATACTTCACTGATGAGGTGGTATGCTTTGGATCATGAGCAGTTCCTTTCCTTCTCAAATACTCTTCTCTTCCCATCACTCTGGAACAAGCTGATCGTGGTCTCATCTGTCCATAGGATGTTGTTCCAGAACAGTGAAGGCTTTTTTAGATGTTGTTTGGCAAACTCTAATCTGGTCTTCCTGTTTTTGAGGCTCACCAATGGTTTACAACTTTTGGTGAACCCTCTGTATTCACTCTGGTGAAGTCTTCTCTTGATTGTTGACTTTGACACACATACACCTACCTCCTGGAGAGTGTTCTTGATCTGGCCAACTGTTGTGAAGTGTGTTTTCTTCACCAGGGAAAGAATTCTTCGGTCGTCCACCACAGTTGTTTTTCGTGGTCTTCTGGGTCTTTTGGTGTTGCTGAGCTCGGTGCGTTATTCCTTTTTAAGGATGTTCCAAACAGTTGATTTGGCCACACCTAATGTTTTTGCTATCTCTATGATGGGTTTGTTTTTGTTTTTTCAGCCTAATGATGGCTTGCTTCACTGATAGTGACAGCTCTTTGGATCTCACATTGAGAGTTGACAACAACAGATTCCAAATACAAATAGCACACGTGAAATGAACTCTGGACCTTTTATCTGCTCCTTGTAAATGGGATAATGAGGGAATAACACACACCTTGCCATGGAACAGCTGAGTAGCCAATTGTCCCATTACTTTTGGTCCCTTAAAAAGTGGGAGGCACATATACAAACTGTCCACCTGATTTGGATGTAAATACCCTCAAATTAAAGCTGAAAGTCTGCAGTTTGTTTCATTTCAAATCCATTGTGGTGGTGTATAGAGCTAAAAAGATTAGAATTGTGTCGATGTCCCAATACTTATGGACCTGACTGTATATATGTTTTTGCACATTCAAGTATATTTTGCACATGTTTTGAATGTGTAAATATTAGTCATTCCTATATGGTTTAAGGCCATTTGTATTTAGCGTTGCACCTTTCTATATATTTTCTGTTATTTACAATTGTCATTTGTGGTTCTGGCAGCTGTTCAGCTATTCACCAAAAATTTCCACACTGTTTACTTGAAGAAAGATGGGCTCGCCAGAAGAAAGCCATTACTATGCAAATGCCACAAAGTATCCCTTTACAATACGCCAAACATCACAGAGACAAGCCTCAAACCTTCTGGCACAAAGTCATTTGGAGTGATGAGACCAAAATTTAGCTTTTTGGCCACAACCATAAACGCTACATTTGGAGAGGAGTCAACAAGGCCTATGATGAAAGGTACATCATTCCTACGGTACAACACGGAGGTGGATCGCTGATGTTTTGGGGATGTGTGAGCTACAAAGGCACAGGAAATTTGGTCAAAATAGATGGCAAGATGAATGCACTATGTTATCAAAAAATACTGGAGGAATATTTGCATTCATCAGCCAGGAAGCTGCGCAAGGGACATACTTGCGGATTCCAACATGACAATGATCCAAAACACAAGGCCAAGTCGACCTGTCATTGGCTACAGCAGAATAAAGTGAAGGTTCTGGAGTGGCCATCTCAGTCTCCTGACCTCAAAATCATTGAGTCACTCTGGGAAAATCTCAAACGTGCAGTTCATGCAAGACAGACCAATAATTTAAAGGAACTGGAGGCTTTTTGCCAAGAGGAATGGGCAGCTTTTCCATCTGAGAAGATAAATAGCCTCATCAACAAATACCAGAAAAGACTTCAAGCTGTCATTGATGTTAAAGGGGGCAATGTACAGTATTATGAACTAGGGTATGTAAACTTTTGATCAGAGTCATTTGGGTAGTTTCTGTTGCCATTATGATTTAAAAATAGTAAACGCAGTTGATTGATAATAAATGGCTTTAGCCAAACACTAACCATGAGTGAAAGAAAAGTTTTGTGTTATCATTCATATTCTCTGAAAAATGGCCAAGAAATCAAATTCTGTCAGGGTATGTAAACTTATGAGCACAACTGTATATATATGTACATACACAAAGACATGCTGTCCTGCCACAATACATATACTGTGGCACGTGCAGGAACAATTATGGGGCTAAGGAGATGTCTGTATGTCTGCCACCGGACACAGCAGATTGTGGCTCATAGTAGCGTTCCGCTTTAGGCAGCCCTGGGCTTATGGGATTGGTATGCGATCACATGATCACAACGTCTACAAAGCTGTTATGAATGAATCTCATTTATAACAGTTTTGCTACCTATACTAGTGAGTTGTGATTGGCCCACAGCTATCACATGTTACCTGGGCCTATTACAGCACCCTGTACTATGTGATTAGCTTTAGCCAATCACAGATCAGTAGTTATCACAGCTGTCATGAATGAAACTTATGCATGACAGTTCAAAATATTGCTAGTACAAAGATTTTCATTGTATCACCAATAAAAATGTTAACATAAAAAACTGGAGCCCCCCACCCAGATTGGTACAGTGTAACTATGGTGATACTGAACTACTAGGATGAAAGTATGCTACATAAATTAAAAATATATTTCAATAAAAAATCTTTACTTTTTTTTGTACACACATGTTTCATTTTTACCACACTGTCCCATCAGTGTCCATAATCCCCGCCACACTATTCATATGCTGATGCATAAGAACATAGGTCAATTGCTTGGGCTAAGGGCTGGTTCACACCACAACAAAAAAACAATCCAGATCCGTTCCGGGTGCATTTCTGCATGCGTGTTCTTAATGCGATTTTGATGTGTTCCAGTGCATTCCAGCGTGTTTTTTATGTGTTTTACCACATTCCGGTACAGTCCAGTGCAGGGACTGAACAACACCAGACCTAACCACACTAGTGTGATCTATGCCATTGGAAACCAAATGACCTACTTTCCATGCATTTTTGATGCAGAATAAAAAACGCACTGGACTGCATGTGGTGTCAACTGGCCCTTAAGGTACACTACAGCAGCTGCAGGCAGCTGAAAATGAGCAAACTAAAATGCACACACAAAAGAAATAGGCTGAGCAAATGAAGTGGGGAAGGGTACTTTTCTGTTAAGGTAAGAGAGATGTGGTTAAAGTTTTTTTTAATACAACATTGAGAGACATCTTATAGCCTGCCTACACCAGCCACAGCTTTTTGCACCACGTGCATATTTGGAAAAACAAGCAGGACTCTGATGTCATGGTTGACGTGAAAAATTGTTTTCACTTACTAGAGATATAACTATAATTTGTATAGATATATTTACTATTATTTAAAAGTATGCATTACTCTAACATTCACTAAAAATGCATTAGTTTGCAGAACATGTAAAAAAACACTACAAAACAGGAAAGAAATTAATCTCTTTACTAACAAAATTAGCCAAACCACACTTGCCAATTGTTTCTTTTTACACACAAAGGGGATCTTGGCTTAATCCTGCAGTCCTATGCTCTCTAGTAGGGATGAGCTTCGAGTTTGAATCGAACTCATGTTCGACTCGAACATCGGCTGTGCGCCAGTTCGCTGAACAGCGAACAATTTGGGGTGTTCGCGGCAAATTCGAAAGCCACTGAACACCCTTTAAAAGTCTATGGGAGAAAACAAAAGTGCTAATTTTAAATGCTTATATGCATGCTATTGTCATAAAAAGTGTTTGGGGACCTGGGTCCTGCCCCAGGGGACATGGATCAATGCAAAAAAAAGTTTTAAAAACGGACGTTTTTAAAACTTTTTTTTTGCATTGATCCATGTCCCCTGGGGCAGGACCCAGGTCCCCAAACACTTTTTATGACAATAACTTGCATATAAGCTTTTAAAATTAGCACTTTTGATTATTCATATTCGAGTCCCATAGACTTTAACGGTGTTTGCGTGTTCAAACAAATTTTTTGCCTGTTCGCGTGTTCAGGTGCGAACCAAACAGGGGCGTGTTCGGCTCATCCCTACTCTCTAGAGACCACGTTTAGCATTTTCTATTACGGAATAGTGACTATTCTGACTTGACCTTTACTAATAGGTGTTCACCTAATTGATGGTGCTTCTCCGTTCTCCACACTGAAGTCTTAGCTGTTTCAGTTAGGAGTGATTAGGAGTCTAACATCTATTGCTTGTCCTTATTCTTCTCTTTCTTTCTTTGCCACATTATCCACCTTCATAGTAGGATCAGAAACTAATATTTTAATGACACCACATTAAATAAAAAGTCCAAAAAAATACTGCAATCACATTAACATTCTAAAGCTTATATGAGAATGTTACGGATTTGGTTTAGATATATTCTAAACCAATTCTGTTCTTTCCCTTCTGTCTATGCTCGGGAAGCTGGACTTTGTAGTGCGCCAGATTGATTTGTTTTGTTTTTCTTCACGATTACTTTGCCAATAAGCTAGGCCAAACTTAAATACCATATCTACAATACATTTCTAGAAAAAGTCACATAACAAAGGTGTCTATGATAAAACCAGGGAACTCTGGTTAAAATGAGAAAGGCAGAATGTAGCATTTTAAAAGTGCCAAGATAGTGGTTTAAGAAGATTGTTTAAAGATACAATATTGGCATATGTTTCTTCTTCTGACTTGGCATGTGTTTCATCCGATGACTCGTAGAAGAGGTGGTCAAATACCTTCTGCAAGCATCAAAGACTAGTGATTAAAGTAAACACTTGTATCTTTGTAACATTGTTAGAAAAATGTTCTTAATAAAAAGTAGATCTGATTGTATTTTAAACTTCTTAGTATACTGAATATGAAATGTTAAGCAATAGAATCAAGGTGCTTGGTTTGCATTTAAAGTTGACACCTAATCAAAATTTCTTGGAAGATTTTAACTTAAAAGTCCGTACTCAGCAACCTACCCTAATCAAAATGCATCCATGACATTTATCATTATAAAAATCATGTTTAAGATCATGATGTTGTAAATTAGGCTGAGATACTGCAGTGATGGCTTGTAGTTTTTAAATTCATGCTGCTGCTACTGCCAAATAATCAGCAATGTAAAATTAGCTCTCTGGGTGCCTTTTACATTTTTTCAGAAAGGTGGTTAGAGGTGGAGCTCCAGACACTGCTCTGTTTCTGGATAGTATACTGTAATATTAAAGAGAACGAGCAGCGGCTTTGTACATAATCTCTTTATTTATTATGGTCAGCACTAAAAAAGAAAAAAAAGTAACCATTTTTTTTTCTTTTTAGTCAAGGAAAAATGTACAAGACACTTACTGCAGACTCTGTCTTTCAGGTCACTCTGCTTGCCGAGGTGCTGATGAAGTCGCTATGCCTTCCCGAAGAAAGTGGAGGATCTTAAATCTCATGAGAACACTTTTAGGTTTCACGTAGCAATATTAGATTTGGGAGGAGTTATAGGTTAGGCAATTTGTTTTGCTGAAAGGTCTGCTTTAGCCGATTGAGCTTTAGTCTCTTATCTATGTGTATAGTTTTGCTGAAAGAAGCTCAGTTTTACAGAACTCAAAAGGGCAAGCTGAAGGAATCATTAGAGTAACTCATCCTTTATAAGATAAGGTAGTTTGATGTTGCTCTTTAGGAATCCTTTGTCATGAATTAGGTGTTTAACTGTGAAACAAAATAGAATTTTTTTACTCACTGTAAAATCAAAGTGTTCGAGTGTACTGAGTGACATAGAAAGTCTATAACCTTTGAGTTTACTGCAGCTTACAGGAGGATCGGACACTGGCAAACCAAAAAACTTCAAGCAAGAGCAGGATAACCCCTCTCATTACCAGCATGCATCAGTACCAAGAGTGTAATTATAAACCCATATGGGTGGGACCCAATTTCCTTAAAGGAAGTAAAAGAAACTGATTTTACGGTGAGCACAAACATCCTATTTTCTTTCTCATCCATTAAAGACACAGTCTTTAACCTTTGGGATATCCAAAAGCTGTCCAAATGAGGAGTGAAGAAGACAGCAAACACTATCAGGCCCATGAAAACAATAGAAACCTTTGAGTTTACTGCAGCTTACAGGAGGATCGGACACTGGCAAACCAAAAAACTTCAAGCAAGAGCAGGATAACCCCTCTCATTACCAGCATGCATCAGTACCAAGAGTGTAATTATAAACCCATATGGGTGGGACCCAATTTCCTTAAAGGAAGTAAAAGAAACTGATTTTACGGTGAGCACAAACATCCTATTTTCTTTCTCATCCATTAAAGACACAGTCTTTAACCTTTGGGATATCCAAAAGCTGTCCAAATGAGGAGTGAAGAAGACAGCAAACACTATCAGGCCCATGAAAACAATAGAAAGCTGGTACTCCTTGCAGCTTAATGAACCACCTGAAGGACCTTACATGCCAAGTTGAAACCAGATGAGACTACAATGTCCAGCTGGTAGAATTTAGAAAATGTGTCTTGAAAGATGGCTTCAATCAGACCTAGGACTCTCGTGCAAAAACGGAGAGATGGACAGCTCCTGGTCTAGAGAGTTTGAATCTGGAAGGTATACTCTGCCCTGAATTGTATCCAGGATTAGCCCCAAATGATAATCTGGTTCCAATAATGATTTCTGGAGTTTCAGGATCCACCTGGTGATCCTCCTAGTAACACACTTTCTGTCTTAGAGATTCTGTAAGATGTAGTAAAGCAGACACCTTTGGACAGCAGCACTGTCAGTCTGGGAAAAGGGTAGTTAGACTAGCTTCACACTTTATAAACAGTTGTAACAGCAGTTTTTTTTTCTTTTTAGGATAAAGCTTTTACCTCAGTGAATAAAAGCTTGCCATTGTATGCACCCCTGTCAGTGTTAAATGGTTTGTCTCAACCCTATAACTGCTACTTTGTCTAGAAAATTTGGTCTGTTAAAGAAAGCTGAAAAATAACAGATTTACTGGCTGTATCACCTGGTTAAAATAAAGGGAAAAAGCTTAAAAAACAAAGCTAATGCAGCCACCACATTTTAGAGCTTGGTGAGCTACAACTGAATACATTTTAGTTTTTGGGTTAAATACCGCTTTAGCTACTCCCTAACCAGAACATTGTCTAGTGTAGGGTCTCACTGCAAAGCGAAGGAATCACTGATGTTCTGAGAAGATGGGGACATGTAAGTAAGCATCTTCGATGCCCACAGAACCCAGAGTCTCCCTGATAAAGGAAGGTGATGACTGATTTGTTAAATTCCACGCAGAATTTTTGAACTCTAATGAAGACAATCAGAGCTTTGATATCCAAAATGCGGTGACTGCCCTCTTTGGGCTTGGGAAGGGTTAACAGGTTGGAGTAAAAACGCTGGAACAGTTCTGCCACAGGAACTGGGGCAATAACCAGAGGAACCGAAAGGGCTAAATGGAGCTCAGCTAATCTGTTCGGTGACATAGGAAAGCTGGAGGTGAGAAAATGAGGAAACCGCAGGTAGTGAAACTCAGTTTGTAGTCCTGAGAGGTCACATCCTGCACCAATGATTCTAAGAAACAAGCTGTCCAAGAATCTGCAAAGGTTAACAAACTTTCCCTATTTCTGAAAAAGCAAAGGCACAACTTTCTGCAGAGAAAGGCCTATCTGAAGATTTGGCAGACTTTGAGTGCCAGACCTTGCGGTTGGAAAGAGAGGTAAGCTAGGGGGGTCCTGACATGGAAGTGGAGGGAGTGAAGAAACAAAAGGGACCTTTTTTAACAGACTGATATGAAGAATATTTTGTAGGCTACTCCTTAGGCTTCTTATGCCAAGAAAGATGGGTCCTCTTGCCAGCAATAGCATTCTTCATATTTTTAAGAGCTGGTCCAAACAAACCCTGTCCCTTAAAGGCCATGCAAACCACACTTTTTTTTTTTAATAGACAAGGGTACCACAGTCCAGCACTTTAGTCAAAGTGTTCTATGCATATGAAAGGGTATGAGATGTATGAGAGGAATGAAACAGGAGGCTTCTAGCAGCTATCACAGCTAAAAAGGGACGCAACAGAAATTTGCTCCATGTATTTTATAAGGGAGGGATCACACTTGGCAGTGGTCAGATATTTTTTAAAGGGACTTCATCCAGTCAGATACAGTTTGGCTTCCAACCACTTATCAGCTGGATGCATCTGCTACCAGCAGGTTAAGCACCCTGTTAGGGTGGAACACTGCTGGATCCACAGTGGAATAGACCACACCATTTCAATTTTCCATTAAAAAAAATGTTGAAAAAGTGGGTGTAAAGGGAAAGTCTTTGCAGATTAGGAATAATAAATGACCCAAGACTGGAGACAGCACTAAGTAGTAGTAGCAACAGGATGATCCTCTAGCTTCAAAGTGAGGCACACTGCATTAATAGGATATAAGCTCGCTTGTGGCCTCTGTGATCAGGATCAGCAAATAAGTCAGCAATAACAGGATAATTTGGGTCATAAATTCTTGTATGACTGTGGTAAAAACATCATGCAATAGCAGCAGATGGGGGTGTACACAAAATTATCTCCCCCATTGCAATTGGCGAGTAGTACTGGTCACCAAACATGACCAATTCAACTGAACTGCATGCATTGCGGCATGGTGGTGCAGCTTTAAAGGGGTTAAAACAGGCGGTGAGGAGATGACAGGGCTTTAATTCCTGAAATGTTAAAAACCCTGTCAGGTTTTAATTACTGCTTGTGTCTTTGGTAAAGAGATTCACTCACTCTGTTTGACCTGTTGATCGTTGTCCCCAGTATGGAGATGATGAGTAAATCAAAATCCGGTAGTTGTCACAGGAAAAGGAAATTGTCCAATACTTAGTGACAACGAAGGAGAGATTTACCCTTACTTTGGATACGTTTCTTCTCACTTCCAATTGTGAGGCAGGAAGTGAAGAGATATTTCCCTGACAGGACAAAGAAAGCACAAAGAATCCTGATAGAGGTCTTAATTATTCCCTACTTTCACCAAAACCAAAAAAAAATGGTTTATTTAAAAAATAGGATTTTTTCGTCATACTTACCTGTAAAATCCTTTTCTTTGTGTACATCATGGGACACAGAGTTAGGCTAATATTCATTACCTACTGGGTTATACGCCATCTCTAGGTGGATGGATACTGGTAGACAAAGTCTTAGACAGAAAATGATCCCCTATATAACCCCTCCTATACAGGAAGTACATCAGTTTTGTAGCAAGCACTGAATCCTCAAAAAAGAGGGGAGGGATCTCTGTGTCTCATGATGTACTCAAAGAAAAGAATTTTACAGGTAAGTATGACGAAAAAATCCTATTTTCTTTTTCATACATCATGGGACAGTTGGGCTAATATTCATTACCTACTAGGACATCCCAGAGCAAACGCCTTGAAGGGAGGGAGACACCCTGCCAAACAATAGCCATCAGAACTTATATGGCAGCCTGCAGTACACTGCGGCCGAAAGCCGAATCCTCAGCTGCTCAAACATCCACTTGATAAAATTTTGTGAACGTATGCACTGAAGACCAGGTGGCAGCCTTACAAATCCGGGCCACAGATACCTGATGGCGAAAAGCCCAGGAGGTTTCTACACCCCTGGTAGAATGAGCTCTCACCCTAAAGGGAGGAGCTTTACGTTTTAGACCATAGGCCTGAATGACCAATTGACGGACCCAATTGGCAATGGAAGCCTTGGAAGCTGCCTGCCTCTTCTTGGGTCCTTTTGGTAAAACAAAAAAGGAGTCTAATCCTCGGATCTTCGCAGATCTAGACAAATAAACCTTGACTGCCCAGACAATGCCCAAAGAATGCAGTCATCTCTCTTTCATCAAACGAGCCTGAAAAAAAAAAAGAAGGAAAAATAATGTCCTGATTTAAATGAAAGGCTGACACCACTTTTGGCAAAAAGGATTGAGCAGGTCATAACACGACCCTGTTGTGGTAAAGGATCAAGTATGGTTCCCTGCACGAAAGGGCCGCCAACTCTGACACCCTTCTAGCCGAGGTAATGGCCAGCAGGAAGGCTAGCTTGCGTGACAGCAAGTCTAATGGAATTTCCTTGACAGGCTCAAATGGTTGTTTTTGTAACACAGACAGCACCAAGTTCAAGTCCCAAGGACACATAGGTGACCTAATGGGGGGAAGCAAACAGGTTGCCCCCTGCATGAAGGTTCGGACACGAGAATGGGAGGCTAAAGGCCTTTGGAAGAATACTGACATGGCCGAAATCTGACCTCTGATTGTACTCAAATCTAATTTCCACAGCTGACTGTAGAAAATAGAGCATTCTCCCAATCACGTATTTCCGAGGATGGTATTTTCTGGCTTCACACCAAGCAATATAAGTCTTCCAGACCATATGATAGATCTTCCTAGTGACAACTTTTCTAGCATTTACTAGGGTAGACACCACTGGTCCCGAGATGCCACGGTCCTTCAACACCCTGGATTCAATAACCATGCCGTTAAATTTAGAGACTGTAAATTGGGGTGTAATATAGGACCTTGAGACAGTAGATTGGGGCGACGTGGAAGGGCCCATTTATTGTCACTCTCACAATCCCTGGGAACCAAGACCTTCTGGGCCAGGTTGGTGCCACCAGAATGACTGGAACCCCCTCTCCGAATCCTGCGCAACAAATGTGGAAGAAGAAGGATCGGGGGAAAGTATAAACCAGGGAGTACTGGCTCCATGGAACTACCAGAGCATCTGCTCTGATTGCCAGAGGATCCCTTGTTTGGGACACAAACTGCTGTAGCTTGTTGTTGAACCTGGATGCCAATAGGTCGACCTCTGGCCATCCCCAACGCTGGTAAATTTCCTGGAACACCCCTGGGTGTAGGGAAAATTCCCCCGGGCAGATCTGCTGGCGGCTGAGATAATCTGCCTTCCAGTTCTTACTCCCAGGATATGGACTGCCGATAGAAATCGTCACGTCCTTCTGCTCAGGCTAGTATGGGGGTCACCTCCTTCAGAGCTGAACAACTCCTGGTACCGCCTTGGTGGTTTATATAGGCCACTGCAGTGGCCTTATCGGATTAAACCCCAATAGGGCAGTCCTGAAGCTCCACTGCCCAGGACCATAGGGCCAGACGTACTGCCCGTAAATCCAGGACGTTGATGAGCAGCATCTGTTCTGTCCTTGACCATTTCCCCTGAGCTGTGAGCCCCTCTAGGGTCGATCCCCAGCCTGAGAGACTGGCATCTGTGGACAGTACTCTCCAAGTTACCGGGAGGAAGGATCTTCCCTTTTCGCAGGTTCTGATCCTGCAACCACCAGTTTAGGCTCAAGCGTGCCCGAGGAGATAAGAACATTGGATAATCCAGGGCTTGTCCTCTCCTGTTCCAAGCCAACAAGATGTCTTGTTGTATAGGCCTGGAATGGAACTGGGCATAGGGCACTGCCTCGGAGGACACCATCCTTCCTAGAAGACTCATACAGAGCCGAATGGAGGGTTGTCTGGTGCCCTTTATCTGACGTACCTGATCCTTCAGGGCACAGATCCTTACAGGTGGCAAAAATACCCTTGCTTGGACAATATCGAGGATCAGACCTAAATACTTCAGACTTTGAGCTGGTCTCAAGGCTGACTTTTCGGTATTTATGACCCAGCCTAAGCTTTCCAAATACCGCACTGTGCAGGTTATGCTCTGTTCTAGAGCTTGTAGTGAGTGATCTCTGAGCAGGAGGTCATCCAGAAACCTGACCACCAAGATCCCTTGGGCCCTTAAAAGACCCAGTACTGGTGCTAGGACCTTTGTAAACACCCGGGGAGCTGTGGCAAGCCCGAAGGGTAGAGCCACAAACTGAAAATAAAGTTCCTCTACTGCAGGAACCTCTGATGAGGCTGAAAGATAGGTACATGTAAATATGGGTCCTTTATATCGAAGGAGGCTAGAAAGTCTCCCATCTGGAGCGAGGCTACAACTAAGCGGACAGACCCCATACTAAATGACTGGATTAGTAGATACTGGTTCAGGGATCTTAGATCCAAAATGTGACCCCGTTTGGTTTCTGAACCGTAAACAGGTTTGAATAAAACCCCTCGCCCCTTTCGGATACAGGAACCTGTGCAATAACTCCTTGATGCACTAAATGATGTAGTGCCTGAAACAGTAAGTTTCTTTTTGGAGGATCGAAGGGAACGCTGGATCTTAGAAACCTCCATAACTCCAGCTTGTAACCGCGGGATATAGTCGAGGTGACCCACTCGTCCTGAACCACTGTTCTCCAAATGTTTGCAAAGTACGGCAGCCTTCCCCCCACCCGATAGAGTGGGGGCATCCCCTTAAAAGGAGGGCTTGGTGCCGGATTTAGAATAGCTTTAGACCCAGGGCTTTTTCTGGCCCTGGCCTTGAAGCTTGCACCTGGCTCTAGCGCCCTATTGGCAGCAGAACCGCCTTGGCACTGAGACACCTGAGGAAGCAGTCCCTGAGGTTTTAAACGGGGAACACCTGGTGCTTCTCTTCACCGGAAGTAGAGAACTCCTACCCCCGGAAATATTTTGGATATATTTGTAACTTCTTACAAGGAACCTTGGCTGACCAGTTCTTAAGCCACAAAAGTTTGTGCATATGTACTGACAAGAGAGCCAAACGAGAAACCTGCTGTATTGAATCCTTTAAGGCATCAACAGGAATATCTGGCTTATTTTGAGCAAGATCATCCACCTGGTTAGGCCTCTCAGGCCGTCTGACCTGATCCTTTACGGACTGGCAGATACCAATTGCTGCAACAGCTGGCTGAATAGCTGAATTGGCCAAAGAAAAGGAAGCCTTTAATAATGACTGCAGTTTCTTGTCAATAGGGTCTTTCAAGCCTTGTGCATTATCTACTGGACAAGTTAAGTTCTTGTTTAAGGAAGAGACTGCTGCATCTATGGCTGGCATGCTCCACTTCTTAATGAACATTTCATCCATGGGCTATAAAAGGGAAAACCTCTTAGGAGAAACAAAAATCCTGTCAGGATGTTCCCAATTGGCATACACCGCCTGTTCCAACAGGGGTGTAAGGGTAAAGCCTGTGCAGCCTAAAGAGGCCTCAGGGACCCCAAAGAGGACCAGGGGAGCTCAGTAACCTCTGTAAGAGGAAACTTAAAGGCAGAATGAACCATCTCGGGAAGAGAGTCTGGATCAAAAGCCTCTGCGACTGAGAGGCAGACACTAACTGGATATCTTCTTGTTTAGATTGCTCAGAAGCAGACTCATCTGCCAGGCCCACCACAGAATCCTGAGCTTTTAGCTCTTCCCCATCCTCAACCCATTCCTGCTCCAAACTAGGAGGCTCAGGGGAGGGGGATCTGTCACGCTTCTTGCCACCCTGGATGGAGGCAATCATGCCAGCAATCCTGTGCTCTAACCCAGCTAGGGCCGAGGACAGTTCATCCTTGGTGATAAAGGGTGAAGCAGCAGCGTTGACTGTAGGCACCATACCAGATAGGAGCAGCGGCTCAGATTGCCCGGAAGCCTCTGGTCTTTCAGGGGATACAACATTAGGGATACTACTAGGTTCATCAGAAGCTAATGACGACATAGGTGTGCCCTTCCTGTAGTGTTAGTCCCACTCCTCTTTTTTGAAGACATTTATAAGCCACAAAAAGGGAGTAGCTGGGTGTAGTATTAACACACCTCAGCAGGGAGACCCTTTAATAGGGCTCACCAAGCCCCTATGCAACAATCCTGCTAAGCACCTTAGCCTGCCAAGCAACACCTGGTGACTCACGTGACCCGGATAGGGAGAAATGAACCGCTGAAATCACCTGGTTCAGAGCCTGCTTTGTGTCCCACAGCTGCCTTATGGAAGCACCGCATGCTTGGCATACATAGCTTAAATAAGCTGGTTCTGCGCGTGCGTGCACACGCACTTGCGCGGTACCGGCGAACAGGTGCGGCTGTATTCGCATATAATGCAAATCTTCGTGCGCCCAGATCAGGCTACTGCGCATGTGCCGCTTCGAGTGCGCATAACATCTATGGCGAAGTCGCGTGCGCCATGGCCGCCAACCAAACTGCTGAGCACAGCAGCACTCTTGCGAATGCACGCGCACCATGGTGAACCAAGAGGCAAAATGGCGCACCGTCGTGCACCATCATACAGGTAAAAAACAGCCAGACAAGCTAGCTTGACTGATTGTTACAATCACTGGGACACCCCACAATAAGTAAATAAGGGGGTTTCACTTACCTGTCCAGGCGCAGGGCAGCTTAGAAACTATGAGCCCAATCTTCACCCATCACAGCGGGTTCTTGTCACTTGAGGACCTTCAAAGACCGGGTACCCTTTTCATGTTTAGGGTCCACTCCCTTGGACCTGTACAGCACCCTGCAGGAATCCCTTAGCCCTGTGGTGTCCAGGATTCCACTTTGCAGGGTCCAGTGCCCTGAGGTCGCTTTACAGGCAAAACCTTGTAGGATCTTGTGTCTTCTTTGCAAGGCTCTTACCATTTATCTAAGCATATAGAGCCTGTGTCAAATGGATCTGATCGGTCAATCAAATGATTGATTTAAGAACCGTTTGTGGAACTAGAGACCTGGAGCTCAGAAAGCTCAAACAAACGTGAACATCCACCTTGCAGACACTGGTAAAAAACTGATGTACTTTCTGTATGGGAGGGGTTATAATAGGGGATCACTTCCTGTCTAAGACTTTGTCTACCAGTGTCCAATTACCTAGAGATGGCGTATAACCCAGTAGGTAATGCATATTAGCCTAACTCTGTGTCCCATGATGTATGAAAAAGAAATAAAGTACAACTGTTTCAGCCAAATCTCCTTTGGAAGGTTTACAAGTTGCAAACAGATTGGTATATTGCTTTCTTTATATAAAACCGTTAAAGTGATTGTTATTTAAAGTGGTGTTCCGGCCGAAATTATACTTTTTAAATAAAAATACCCCTATAATACACAAGCTTAATGTATTCTAGTAAAGTTAGTCCGTAAACTAAGGTCTGTTTTGGTAGTTTATAGCAGTAGTTTGTTATTTTATAAACTTACAGCAGGCCGTGGCCATCTTAAGTGTGGGCATCTGAAGCCAGACTGTATTTCTTCCTGGATCTCATCCAGATCTCGCACATGCTCAGTGCAGCACAAGCAATGTAATAGGTTTCAGGTCAGGTTTCCATAGCAACGGCAGTTTCAGAGGAAGTTGCCGCCCCTTCCCAGAAGGCATTGCAAACAGGAAATGATGCGATGGGCCGCGGCCAGGGAGGAGGAAGTGAAAAATGAATACAGCAGATATACAGTAGGTGCTGAGAAAAAAAAATAAAAAAATATCCAATTTGTTTACAGTGCACAGTTTAGTGAGGGATGCTGAAGAGTTGTAAAAGTGGGTGGAACTCCACTTTAAATAACAAAAATGTAAATTCTTTCCTGATCTGTGCAATGGAAATGCACAGAGCAGCCCTCCTCTTTTTGCCCTTATTTTTTTCACCTGCCGGAGCTCCTGGCCCCTCCCCTCTGTCGCTTCTCATGGGGGAACTCATGCGTGCTCACTCCCTAGCCCTGCTGCTGCGTCCATTGACACAGACAGCGGGACTCGGCCCCGCCCTCACCCCCTGCTCCCTCATCACTGATTTTGAATGAAAGCCCATGGCTCTCGGTGCCCCGGCAAAGCTAGTGAGACCCGGAAGAGAGGGAAGAGAAGAGCTGCAGACGTGCACGGCACTGGATGGAATGAGGGATCAGGTAAGTAAAAGGGGGGGGTGTGAAGGGGGATGCTGACACCTAAACATTGTTTACCCTAATACAAGGAATGCATTAAGATAAAATATGTTTAGGCTTTACAACCACTTTAATTCACCAACATATTTTTAACAATGGGTAGATTCATGACACTTGTTTTGTTGTCTCTGTACAACTGACTAATGTAGAGAGCTTCATATCTGCTAGGATAGATACAGAGGTGAATCACCTGAATGCATATGATCTTTAGCTATTTGGATCAAAACAGAACCTTAGTGAATCACCCTAAAGAACAGCGAAAGCTGTAATATAGACCTTTTTCTGCTGTCTGTGAGAGGCAAACATAAAATACATGCAATATTTCATACTAAGATGACTAAAAATGAAAAACACTGGGTTGGGCTGAGATGTTTCCAGAGGCTTATTTTAGAAGTTTCCAATAATGTATGTTCTTGCACTTCATGGTGCATGCAGGTATACTATTAATTGCAATAATTTATCTTAAGTATGGGTTAACTTTAAAACTGTGAAAAGTCTTACCTGTTGCAGGTCATTCCATGGACCATTTTTCAGGATGAGGGCTGTATTTATTGGAGGAATGTTTTTTGCTGCTGAGCTTTTCCTTTGCCTTGTCTTTCTAACGGCTTTAATATTTCGGTTTTCTCTCAAAATTGTGGACCATGGCTTACAGGATTTAATCCAAGCTAACCTCTTCTCCTCAATGTGATCTGGTAGAACAAGAGGTCTTGAGGTCATGGGTAAAGCTGGGGACTTATTTTGAAGGTCATTGCCTGTGTTCTTTTCTCTGGCTTGTCCACCCTGTTCAGTTTCACTGCATCTGACCTCAGCAGTCTCCTTTAGTAAAGATATTTGTATCCTGGGTATTAGAGTAGGCATGGCACATGCTCCATTGTCCCGATTCATTTCAGACTCTCTGTTAGTTGCTAAAGAACTGTTTTCAGGGCTAGATAAGTTATTACTTATGATTTCTTTTGCCTTTTTTTCTGATTCCAAATCAGTTCTTGTTTTGATACTAATTGCACACCCATGGAAATGTATTTGCTCCTGCACCTCACATTGCTTTGCTAGTATTTTTTCTTTATAAGACTCTTCAATATTCATTTCAACCATTTCACTGTGTTTTGCTTGTTTTTGTCTATTCTCACAAGAGTCTTCCATGGTTTTCTCAGTTACTTCCAGACAAAGATTGCAATGTTCATGCTTTATTTTTCCTAGACCTTCATTGTGGGAAGCATCTATGCTAATTAAAGTTTCAGATTTCTTTTTTCCTTCTAGTTTTAGGATCTTTTCTTTCTCCAATCTCTGTTTTTCTTCTGTTTTCTTTTTCTCATACTCTCTCTGTCTCCTCTCCAATTCCAAATGTTCTAGTCTCTTGGCTTCTTCTATTTTCTTTTTTGCAATCTCCTCATTGAGCATTTTCTCCTCCTCTTTCTGTTTCTTCTCTTTAAGTTTCAGCTTTACTTTTTCTTCCAATGCTTTCCTTTCCTGGTCCATTTTCTCCTGCATTTCTTTTTTTCTTTTCAACTCCTCCTTTTTCTTTCTTAGAACAGGTGCGTAAATTTTGTATATTCGATGTGCTCGGAAAGCTGCCTGGATTTTAACAGCTGATTTATTCTGTAGTTCCTTCATATACTCTCTAGCTTTGGTTTTCTGCTCCTTAAAAATGTTTTGCTCTTTTACCAACTCTGCTTCCATTTCTTTAACTAGGTTCTTAAAACATATGCATAGAAAAATAAAAGATAAATAAAAAGATCATAGACAAGAAGATAAAAAAAGTCTATCTATCTATCTATCTATCTATCTATCTATCTATCTATCTATCTATCTATCTATCTATCTACAAGTGTGTGTTTTAGTAGACATTACCAATGTGCAACATTATATATTGCAATCACTTAGTATACATATTTTCAAAATAGCAATTTAGATTGAAGACATAGCTATGAGATTATATATACATATATATATATATATATATATATATATATATATATATATATATATATATATATATATATTATACATATCTATTAAAAAACACACACACACTTATGCCACATATAAGAGGAAAGTGATGATACACTATACAATATTCCACTGCATTGGAAGGCTCTGTTTTCATGCAATAGGCTCTATGAGGTTTTACACAGACACATAATATATATCTTTTTTTTCAATCCACGTGACTAATTTTCAAACCTCACTGAAGTGAAAATAACTGTCACTTTTTAGAATATTAGAATCCTTATCCTGGTGTGTAAGCTTTGTGAATTAAAGTGGAACTTTACCCATTACAACTTGATAATGTTCTTTCGCAAGGAACATACATTCCACATTAATAATTATTCTTCCATAATTAGAGCATGCTGTAAATTGCCTCCAGCATTGCTACTGTTTCTTCTTGCCGGAGGTTGACATTTTGCTGGAGCCCAGAGCCCCAGCAGTGACTCATAAAGCAGAACTAAACTTGTTGATTTAACGGATTCAAAAAACAGTTGCATTTCTCGAATGTTGGGAATGCTAACTGTCAGATTTGATTGTGTCCTCAACCAAACTGTCAAACCATCAAATGGCTGGTGTCATAGCTGATCACATGTGCAGCACCTTGGCAGTTGCAGATCAAACAGAAGCAGCTTCCTTGTCTGTAAAGGATAGGAGGATTTAATTCTGCTTTAAGGCTGTAAGAAGATCAGCCTCTAGAAACTCGGCAGTGCCTAAAAATGGAGAGCAACTGAGCATGTGTAGAGCAGGGTAAGACAGTGTATTACTGGTTTCTAAACAGTATATGCACTTATTTTTAATATTTTACATAGCTATACCTGCAAAAGGGGCAAGCCTGAAGTGATCTAGCGGGGCTTATGGTCATGTTACTGCCTTGATTGGCTGTTAGCCAATGGTAACTGTGTCGGGACCGCGCAGGGCCCACGCTCTTGGCACAGCTCTATTTGCACGCAAATATGCGGCTGCTGGACGCCAAGGCCCATCTGCCGAGAGGCAGCATATATGTTAATCTTAACATTTTTAATTCTTTGACAAGCATCCATATCAAATTGTTGAATTGAAAACTAGAGTCAACATACATTCCTTCATCTTTATTATTCCTATACAGTTTACCTGGTGGTATCTAAGTTCTTCTGCCATTGCATCATTCTTTCTTTTTAAATCTGCATCTAGTTTTTCCTGCTGCTCCTTGAAGAAATAACATTTAAATTTGTTATTTAGAATGCTGAATTAGTCAGAGAACATTAGTTGCATATACCGTTTTTTTGACTATGTCATTAAATTGATTATACTTTCAGAATACATAGAAATAAGAGCAGGATGTTTTAAGTATAGCAAAACTTAACTCAGCCATGTTCAATCCAATGATGTAAAGCTAAGTTAATAGGAATCTGTACTGGGAGAAACATGAAGGTTGTTACATCCTTCTAAAAATACTACTTGGTTGGCTACTTACTGACCTGGGACAAAGAAGCATGTAGATAGGTCAGCAATCCTGATCAAACTGCTTGTTATGGGTCAGCAATTAACATTTTAGCTAAGGAACCAGTATGACAATTAATAAATAATCATACACAGATGGAGTTGTCAGCAATAGCAGCCAATGCATTTTTTTCAACTGAAGTTTTTTTTTTATTGGAATCTAATTGCAATTTTACTGTCAATTAGGCATTTCTGTTGTTGCTTTCCTGCAGATAGTCTCTGTTATTCGTAAAATGCCCTGCAGTCTGCTGGACCTGTCAGTACTGTACACCCTATTTTTCTATGAATAAGCAGAATTTGTCCACCGGTAACTGCTGCTGTTTTGAGAAGGGAGTCCAGCACTGGGCTGAAGGAGCAGCATTTGCAAAACCAGGAGAATGCAGACCATGACCCTGTAAAAAGCATTTAGCTTTAGGAAAATGAAACTGCATAATGGCTTTTTCAAAGGTCACAGAACCAAATACAGATATATAGGTTAGAGTTTAAGAACAATTATACTTTAACCCCATGGGCAAGCAACTGAAGGTGTTGGCATACATCTTTAGCTGATAGTAGTACAACTTCTGTGTGCCCAGGGAAAATAAGTTGAATCAGCATTCCTGGTAAGTAGCCTAGAACTACTTGGAGTAGAACTACTTGAGAATTGAGGGCAGAGTTCGTTTAAATCATTAGAATTGTACTAGGATCAATTAAATTCTGCCGATAAACAATGAAATGTCAACTACTTTTAACGAGCATTTGCTCAAAAAAAAAAGGAGTGATAAAAACAAGAAAAACCACCAACAAAAATGTATACATTTATGTAGTCATGGCAGGGAAATACTGTGGGTTGCATTGGTCTGTATTTGCTTTTGAAGGCTGGTTTGAAATAGGTTGAATCTTCACATGGAAAAAAGCAAGAATTTTATGTCTTACACTGTATTCATCACAATCTGGGCTGTTGTTAACTGAACGCATCATTGTTTTTTCCTTTGGATTTCTTTATTTTGTAAAGCACTTGCAGTAAGTGTATTAAGCTCACACATGAACCTGGTTTTGTGCAAAGTTACATAAAGTCAGTGGCGTACTAACTGGGGGGGGGTCCGCCCCAGGTGCCACACACAGGGGGGGTGTCAGGCGGCACCCCCATTCTCCCCTGTATGAAACAGTGACAGCGGGGCGTGCTTGGCAGGGCAGCGACGATGTGACACGATGACAGCACAGGGAGAGCTTAGCTGTGACAGGGTGCAGGGGTGCCCGGGTCAGGTGCGGACTGTACCACTACCCAGGGGACACACAGGACCGGCCGCCAGAGCAGGAGAAAGAAAACACTGTCTCTCGCTCTCTTGTACAGCAGGGGAGGGAGAGATAGAGACAGTGGTGCAGCGCTGAATAGAGGACGGGAAATGCTGGAGGAGTAACAGGTGATTGGTTGCTAGGTGGTACTAGAAATCAATCCTTATCTTGTTAATACGAAAGTGCAGAGTAAGGTAGGAATGGGCAGAGCTATGCAACATGCAGGGGGTCCAAAGCTGTGGGGAGGGGGGAGAGGGGGTAATGTGCAGGGAGTCCAGAGCTGTGGGGGGGTGAGGGGGTAATGTGCAGGGGGTCCAGAGCTGAGGGGGGTTGTGTAATGTGCAGGGGGCCCAGAGCTGTGGGGGGGCTGTAAAATGTGCAGGGGGTCCAGAGCTGAGGGGTGGGGGGGCTGTGTAATGTAAGGGGTCCAGAGGTGCAGGGGGTTGTGCAATGTAAAGAAGTCCAGAGGTGCAGGGGGTTGTGTAATGTAAAGGAGTCCAGAGGTGCAGGGGGTTGTGTAATTTAAAGGGGTCCAGAGGTGCAGGGTGCTGTGTAATGTAAAGGGGTCCAGAGGTGGAGGGTGTTGTGTAATGTAAAGGGGTCCAGAGGTGTAGGGTGCTGTGTAATGTAAAGGGGTCCAGAGGTGCAGGGTGCTGTGTAATGTAAAGGGGTCCAGAGGTGCAGGGTGCAGTGTAATGTAAAGGGGTCCAGAGGTGCAGGGGGTTGTGTAATGTAAAGGAGTCCAGAGGTGCAGGGTGCTGTGTAATGTAAAGGAGTCCAGAGCTGCAGGGGGGCTGTGTAATGTAAAGGGGCCCAGTTGTGGAGAGGGGGTACAAAGTAGTGACAAAGAGATATTGCAGAAGTATGCAGGGGGCACAGTGGGGTGTTTTTACATTTTAAAGTTGGGGGGGGTGCCAGATATAGGATCCGCCCCCGGGGTGCCAAATGCTCTAGGTACACCCCTGCATAAAGTGTAACTAAAAGGCAAAACAGTGAAGACAAGTGGAGAAGAATTGGAACCCCTGTCAGGTTTTATTGCTGTCTCTGTGCCCCCCTTAGGGATATTCACCCTCACTATTTGTCATGTTTACCATCACCATTGAAAGTGAAAGTAAAAGAAAATCCCAAATTTGGGTTGATATCAGAATAGTAACAGAGGGGAAACCTTCCAAGTTCTGGTAATCTTGGTGACACCCTAAAATTCCCTCACTTTGGAGAGATTTTTTCTCACTTCCTGTTTTGGCTATGGGACAGGAAGGAAAATCTCCCCAAGGGAACACAGATGGCAGAAAAAAAAATGACAGGCCATAACCCTCCCTTACGAAAGTTTAGCCTTTAGTGACACTTTAACCACTTCAATACTGCGCCACAGGTGAAAGACGGACACAGCTCGGCTCTGTTGTTCTATGGGCATCCTCCCAGAACACTCCTCCCCTGGGGCATGCATCGGGCACGCTCTGTGGTCGCTGTGTCCTTTACATACAGCTGATCACAGATCCAGGTAAAGGGCCAATTACAGCAGCCCTTTACTATGTGATCACATGTGTGCAATCACAGCTGATCACATGTAAACAAACTTGCCTTTTATCGGCATTCCTTTCCTCACGCGCTGTCACATTGTGAGAGGAGAGCTGGTAACCGGCAAGTCTGACAGGGCATATTTACACTAATAATCAGGGCACTGATCATCAGTGCAGCCCCAACAGTGTCAATCAGTGCAACTTATCAGTGCCGCCTATTAGTGTCATCAATGCTGCCTATCAGTGTCCATCAGTGAAGCTTATCAGTGCTGACTCATCAGTGCAGCCTCATTAGTGCCGCCTCACCAGTGCCCACCAGTGCAGCCTCATCAGTGCACATCAGTAAGGGAGAAAAATTATTTATTTGCAGAATTTTATAACAGAAACTAATAAAAATGTTCAGTCTTATTTCATTTGTTTACCAAAAAATAAAACAACCCAGTGGTGATTAAATACCACCAAAAGAAAGCTCTATCTGCCGCTCAAAAATGATAAAAATGTCATATGGGTAGTGTTGCATGACTGCGCAATTGTCATTCAAAGTGCAACAGCACTGAAAGCTGAAAATTGGTCTAGGCAGGAAGGAGGTGCAAGTGCCCAGTATTAAAGTGGTTAATGGGACATCTAAAATGAAGCAGCCCAGAGCAGTTAATGAGCCATACATTTTATTATTCTAACTACACTACCCTGACTGGTTGGTATGGACTACTGTACTTTGCTCATTTTGGCTCTTTTAATTGCCGATTTGTTTGGCAAGACTAGACTATTTAGATCTGAAGGTATTTTTATGGAATAAAGCATCAGTATTACTGAGCAGACCTACTTGGTTCATTCGAAGAAATGTTTATTAAAAATTCTTGAAAACACTACAAAGAGTAGAAAAAGATGTATTTTTGTCCGTTTTAATGCAACAGCAAGCAGTACTTTAAGCCCTGTCTTACTTTTTGAAGGGTATTCAGCTTCAAAAGCTCTTTCGCAAATTCCTTCTTCCAATTTTCTCTCTTTTCATCTTGTTCTTGGATTTCTTTCTCAAAGACCGCCTTTTGAGCAATAAGTGCCTCTCTTTTCATTGCATTATGTTTCTCTTGTTCTTTTTCCCACTGCTGCAGTTTTTGTCTACAGCTTTCTTCCACTTCGATATAACAAAAGCTTATAGATTCATGGCTGCCATCTCCTATAAAACAAAATCTCCAATGAGACACTTCAGAAAAATATCTATCGGTAGAGTGCAGCAGAGTAGCTACTACAAAACTCAGTGAATGCATTTTTTTTTTTTTTTTACATACAACAAAGACAAATCCAAAAAGTTAATTAAAGTGAATGTGTAGTTTTTCAATTGCTTTAAATGTAAAGGATATTAGCTTCATGTAAATAATCTTACTAATGTGTGTTAAAGTGTTTGTAAACCCTAAATTTATCTTTCAATTTGTTTGGCATCTTATGTTCATCTATGTACAAATATCCCCTTCACCTTGAAATGAAATGACAACTCACCAGACAATTAGACCCAGGTTATTAGAGGTCAATATAGGGTTTATAGTGATATAAATCCAAAAGGTGGCACTGCAGCTTCAGGCTTGAGAATTCACCATCACGTGGACATAGCCGTCAGCAATATATATGGATTGCTACTCACCAGAAAGTCAGCGCCCAGATGATTAGAGATCAGTATAATTTGGTGTAGCAAATACAGAGTGCAAAATTATCAACCCTTGGATTCCCACTTCATCCAGGTAATCAAGGATAGTTCCTCAGGAATTATCCAAAAAAGAGAAAAAGTAAGGCTCCAATGATGCAGATAATACAGAGTCAACCAAATTTATCACAATTTTGGAGATATATAACTTGTGGTCCAATTGTCTGGTGAGTTACCATTTGATTTTAAACTGAATTGGATATTTTTCACATGAATAACAGAATGTCACATGCAATGCTGCAATATTGAATTGTTGTCAGTCTGACATATGCTTTTTTTTTAGTTGGAATTTGGGCTGCCTATCAGGCACCTAAACGGCAGCCCAATGGCCAACTGAAGGGCCACATATAGCATGCTGACAACATTGCTACTAACTGAAAGGCAGTGGCTTAGCATTGTCAGCTGAAAACAGGGGTGCTTTTCCCGCACAGGATTCACAGGATAAAACAGTTTTTCTTTGGGCTCTGAACAGTATGCCCTGTCCGTGCCCAGCTGAAGGGAAGGGAACAAGTAAGTGGTCTTAATTCGTTTTTGTGTCTAATGTTTGACTTGAAATATGGAGCTCTAAAAACAACTAGAATTTTATTTTTTAGAAAAAGAAGAAAAGGTTGGCCTGGTAAATATGTGAAAGGAGCCTAGAGCTGCACCTGAAAATATTAAATATGATATATAAATAAATATATATATATATACATCACTAAGGGAGCTAGGGAGGAGGTGGAATCCTTATGGCTAGAGCTCCAAAGGGCTAAAGCTAAGAGGAAAATAATACTGGGAGTATGCTATAGGCCCCCTAACCTGAGGGGGGAGGGGGAGGGGGAGGGGGAGGTGGACCTCCTATCACAATCTGGATTAGCAGCAAGGATGGGAAATGTTATCAGAATGGGGGATTTTAATTATCCAGACATAGACTGGGCAGAGGGAACCACACATTCGTCTAATGCTCGCCAGTTTCTAAATGTCTTGCAGGACAATTTCATGGGTCAGATGGTAGACGCACCAACTAGAAATAAAGCGTTACTAGATCTACTAATTGCCAACAATACAGACCTGATAACGGATGTGAAAATACGGGGCAATTTAGGAAACAGCGATCACAGGTCAATTGGCTTCAGTATAAATCACACAAATAGGAAACAAAAGGGAAATACAAAGACACTGAATTTCAAAAGAGCCAACTTCCCTAAACTACGAACCTTGCTAGAAGATTTAAATTGGGATAAAATCTTAGTGTCAAAAAACACGGAGGAGAGATAAGTTTACTTTAAGAGCATATTAAATAAAGGCATTAGCCCAATTGGGTAATAAATTTAAAAGAGTGAACAAAAGTCCTGGATGGCTTAACGCCAATGTAAAAATGCATATAAAAGCAAAAGAGAAGGCCTTCAAAAAATAAAAGGTTGAGGGATTATCACAAGCATTCAAACTTTATAAAGAATGCAACAAGAAATGTAAGGGTGCAATTAGGGCGGCTAAGATAGAACACGAAACACACACAGCAGAGGAGAGCAAAAAAAATCCCAAGAAATTCTTTAAGTATGTAAACAGTAAAAAAGTAGGACAGACCATATTTGTCCCATAAAGAATGAGGAAGGACATCTGGTTACAAAGAATGGGGAGATGGCGAAGGTATAGAATTTATTCTTCTCCTCAGTCTTTACGAGGGAATCGGGGGGCTTCAGTAACCAAAACTGCAGTGTTTATCCTCGTGACACATCGCAGGAAGCACCCTCATGGCTAACACAGGACAGAATTAGAATTAGACTTGGGAAACTTAATATTAATAAATCACTGGGACTGGATGGCTTGCACCCGAGGGTACTTAGGGAACTCAGTCAAGTAATTGCCAGACCATTGTTCCTAATTTTTACTGACAGTCTACTGACTGTACTGTTACCAGCGGATTGGAGAGAAGCCAATGTAGCACCAATATTTAAAAAGGGCCCAAATTAAATCCCTGGGAATTACAGACCAGTTAGCCTAACATCAATAGTATGCGAGCTCTTGGAGGGGATGATAAGGGATAATATACAAAATTTTAGTAATGAAAACTGTATCATTAGCAGTAATCAGCATGGATTAATGAGGAATCGTTCTTGCCAAACCAATCTATTAACCTTCTATGAGGAGGTGAGTTGCCATCTAGATAAAGGAAGGCCCATAGAAGTGGTGTATCTGAATTTTGCAAAAGCATTTGACACAGTTTCCCATAAACGTTTACTCTACAAAATAAGGTCCATTGGCATGGACCATAGGATGAGTACATGGATTGAAAACTGGCTACAAGGGCGAGTTCAGAGGGTGGTGATAAATGGGGAATACTCAGAATGGTCAGGGGTGGGTAGTGGGGTCCCACAGGGTTCTGTGCTGGGACCAGTCCTATTTAATTTGTTCATAAACGATCTGGAGGATGGGGTGAACAGCTCAATCTCTGTATTTGCGGACGATACTAAGCTAAGCAGGGCAATGACTTCTCTGCAGGATGTGGAAACCTTGCAAGAAGAGCTTAACAAATTAATGGGGTGGGCAACTAAATGGCAAAATGAGGTTTAATGTAGAAAAATGTAAAATAATGCATTTGGGTGGCAAAAATATGAATACAATCTACACACTAGGGGGAGAAGCTCTGGGGGAATCTAGGATGGAAAAGGACCTGGGGGTCCTAGTAGATGATAGGCTCAGCAATGGCATGCAATGCCAAGCTGCTGCTAACAAAGCAAATAGAATTTTGGCATGCATTAAAAAAGGGATTAACTCCAGGGATAAAGTGATAATTCTCCCACTCTACAAGACTCTGGTCCGGCCGCACCTGGAGTATGCTGTCCAGTTCTGGGCACCAGTCCTCAGGAAGGATGAACTGGAAATGGAGTGAGTACAAAGAAGGGCAACAAAGCTAATAAAGGGTCTGGAGGACATGTTTTGAAGTTATGAAGAAAGGTTGTGAGCACTGAACTTATTCTCTCTGAAGAGACGCTTGAGAGGGGATATAAGTTCAATTTACAAATACCATACTGGTGACCCCACAATAGGGATAAAACATTTTCAAGGAAGGAAGTTTAACAAGACACGTGGCCATTCATTAAAATTAGGAGAAAAGAGGTTTAACCTTTTAAACTAGGTTAAACTGCGTAGAGGGTTCTTTACTGTAAGAGCGGCAAGGATGTGGAATTCTCTTCCACATCGGGTGGTGGTCTCAGCGGGGGGGCATCGATAGTTTCAAAAAACTATTAGATAAGCACCTGAACGACCGCAATATACAGGGATATATTGTGTCTTTTTTCAGCCTCACCTGCTATGTAACTATGTAACGTAAAGGGTGACTAACTTTAGTGTGAAAAAGGAATTACCATAAACAATAATTTTATATAATTTGAAATAATGTGTCTTTTAGGTCAAACAAAAGTATTTTCTAACTTACCACAGTATAACTGATAATTGTATGCACTTCCTAAATTACCTGAATGCATATTTTTTTCTGATAACTCAAGACCTCTGATGTTTTCAGCAAACTCTGAGCTGGACTGGGCCTGTTTGTCATCTTCTTCTATTTCAGCTAATACCTAAAAATGTAATTTGTAGAAAAAAATTGTAGTTAAAGATGTTTAAATTGTATATAGTGTATATGTGTGTACCTGACTAGAAATTAGGAACTTTACTTAGGAATAGAAAAACGTTAAAGTGATTGTAAAGGTTATTTTTTTTAAATAACAAACATATCATACCTACCTCCACTGTGCAGCTCGTTTTGCACAGAGTGGCCCTGAACCTGCTCTTCTGGGATCCCCCGGCGGCTCTCGCGGCTCCTCCCCACATCTGATAGCCCCCTCGGGGAAGCGCTTCCCTGACGGGGTTACCTTGCGGGCGCGCTATCGAGTCCTGGACTCGGCCCCACCCCTGGCGCTCGCGTCATTGGATTTGATGGACAGCAGCGAGAGCATAGGATGCATTAAGGTGAAAAAACACAAACCTTTACAACCCCTTTAAGGCCTTACATGTGCAGTGTCCGCCACAAACCTGTCTATAACTGAAGCATGTACTGCTCCTAATTCATCTAAGTATACACTGACAAGGCTCCTAGGAGTAGGAGTCCAGAGTTCCTCAATTTGCTTAACTTGCCAGTTGTTAATAAGAAGCTGGATGAGCTACTACAGAGGACGTTCAAGAAAGGGACAGGTTTTGGAAAATTAAAACAAATAAGCATCTGGTGGTGATATATGACTACCGTATTTATTTACTTATAGGCAGAAGACACACACACAAACAGTTTAAGAAGGTTCTTGTTATCTCTTCTACCCACTTAGGGGGAGGTAACAGGGAACTTTCTCTTGAAAAAAATTTAAATGAAATCATAGTTACATCATTTGGATACTCTTCAGCCACACTTAATGCTGATCTAGACTTGTGCTTGTTTCTGTGATCTCACGGCCTAGGTACCATACTGTTTTCTTTGATACACTATTGTTCTTTTTAGGACATCCTGGAAGATATTTATTCTATATGGAACTATACATTTGTTTCCTTCTGTAAAGAGGAACTAAACTGCATCTGAGCACCACAAACCAAAAAACACAATTTTAAGTGGAGTTCCACGCCCCCCCCGAAAAAAATATTAATGTGCTTAAAAAAATTAAAAAAAAAAAAAACATTTGGAGAAAATTTTTTTTTTGACTCACCTATAAATGCCGGTTGCTAGGGGGTCCCTCGTAGTCTGCCTCCTTCGGTGCCTGGGCTCCTGACGTCACTTCCCTTGGCACAGGAAGGGAGATCGGCTCTCCCCCCTCCCTCTTGTCAATCATCTGGGACATGCGACCGGTCCCAGATGATTGCGCGGCCAGTGACGGTGCGCTTCACAGCCGGGAGCCCACAGTTAAGATGCCGGCGCCGCTGAGCGGAGGGGGGGACGGGCGGGGCTTCGATCCCCTGCATCGCAGGACCCTGGGACAGGTAAGTGTCCGATTATTAAAAGTCAGCAGCTGCATTATTTGTAGCTGCTGACTTTTCATTTTTTTTTTTTAAGTGGGAACCCCGCTTTAATTAATTTCTAATATTTAAAGCAAACTCTCACACCCATCTATGTCTCCATGCTTTAGTTTGAGAAATTACTTTAAAAAACACCCCCTAGCATTTCTGGCCATGGCCATCTTGAGTAAGGGCAGATAATTAATTTACTTCCTGGAATCCATCTGCCCTTAGATCGGGAATGCATGCAGGAGAGTGTGCTTAGCTGATAAAACCCCTCCTCCTCTCCTGAAGACTCCTGGGATGTATGACACCATTTGCCTAGGCCTGTAAACCAGGAAGTAACTTAAGAAATGTAAAAAGTTTATAACAAGTAAATATGATATAATTTCCTATCTACCGTATTTACTAATGCTAGCAGCGTAAGGATTAAAGGGGTTGTAAATCCTCAAGGTTTTTCACCTTAAGTGCCACGAGGGAGAGCGGCCCTCCAATGGGGGCATTCGAGAACAGGAGTAGCCGCTGAGGAACCCCAGAAGAGGAAGATCGGGGCCCCTCTGTGCAAAACCAACTGCACAGAGGAGGTAAGTATGATATGTTTGTATAAAAAAAAAAAACCTTTAGTTACGCTTTAAATTAGTCAGTTTTGGTTGAGAGTGTGAACTTCTGCTTTAAACTGTTGTAATGGCTATTCTGTTCAGAGGTCTCTTATGCATAAATGTTTCTTTTTGTTACCTCAGGTGTGTTCACAAGCCCACAAGGCAGGCTAATTTGTTATATCTGATCATTTCTTTGATATGATAGATACAATGTATGCCACACAAATCCTTTTTACGAGAACCACTATGATCTCTACAGGTCTAACCTAAAAAAAATATATATATAAATAAATACTGTATATATAAGAGCTTGTTTAGACTTGCCGCTGGGGAAGAGGCATTACAAACATGCAGTTGAGCATTACCCCGCCCCCAAGCAGCACAGGCAGGGCATAGGGGTACTTACATGTTGCAGTCGTGATGCTTTACACACGTAGCAAAAACTATTTCCCTTGCAGTGTTCGGCAGGCAGTAAGGTATTCAAGCAAACGAGTGAGCTCTACAAATGCCCTGCAACCGCATGCAATGCACGTGGTTGCAGTGTGCTGTTGAGGCAATTATGGGGTTAAAACAGGTGGCGAGAAGGGGTCACATCCCCTCCTCACTGCCTGTCAAATGTCTCTGGAAAGCATTCCAAATGTGTACCGCTTTTCAGAGGTTCAGTGGTTTAGACACACACACACCTGACCATTACACCTAATGGTCAGGAGTTTATTTGGCATTCCAAAGTCATGGGCATTAATATGGTACTGGCCCCACTTTTCAACTATAACAGGTTTCACTCTTCTAGGAAGACTTTCCAGCAGATTTTGCAGTGTGTCCCTCTATTTCAAACAGTTTTTCTTGGATTTTACATTCAGATACAGTAGGGAAAAAGCAGTAATCTCGTACATATATTACTACATACAGGAGGCATACCTTTCTTACTCTCCAAAAGGTACATTAAAAACACATTTTTAAACATTGAAAACATCCAATCTTAACAGAGTGGTAAAATGTAGCATAGGTCATGCAGTGTATCTCTTTAAATGTGTGTGCATTCAGCCAAAGGAGCATTTGTGAGCTAAAGTACTGATACTAGATGAGAAGAACTGGCTCACATTCTGCATTCCAATTCATTGCAAAGCTATTTAGTTGAACTTAGTGGTTTGTGCAGGCCACTATCAAGTTTCCATGAGGAAGTACATATATAAATACAAAAATGTTGAAAAATATTAAAAATTAAATTATGAAAAGTACATGGGTCAACACATGTATGTATGAATCAAACATGAGTGTCCATATGTAATATTTGAGAATAAAAATAAGTGTCCATATATAGTAACAGAAAATAAAAATGTGAAGTAATGATCTGAAATCAGTCCAAGAAAGACCCCTTGGGTGAATCCAACCAGAGTCAATGGTGTAAAAAATATGAGTGACAACCCATACAGTATCCGCAAATACCCAATAATTGCGCATACCGCAAGGCAAGCGAACACCAGCCTGTATCACGTCTTGGTGTGGAGAATCCAGATGGTGCTCTTAGACTGTATACATCGTAGCTGAAAAGATGTAATGAGGACACCAAACTTGTAAACATGTAAAAAAAAAGGAAACTGGCCACGATTTAATAGATAAAGGTAGAAAACTCACATGAGTATGTAAAAATACAGCAAACACCAGACGACGCCATTTGTGGTGAAACGTACGTCGGGAGGTTGACGCTCTGACGTCATCGCCATTTTCAGTGTGGACGGGTGCTCGCTATGCCGGCCGGCTGTTTGCTGTATTTTTACATACTCATGTGAGTTTTCTACCTTTATCTATTAAATCGTTTTTATCAGTATTACACTATGGCCAGTTCCTTTTTATTTACATGCTTGTGAGATGTCATTTTGGAGTCTCTGCTGTATCCCCCGGTTCCTGCTGCAAGTAGTCCAGAACGCCAATGGATCTCTCATACTGCTATTGAACATAAGCTGTGGTTGGCTTGCCTTGCGGTAAGCGCATTATTTGCCTGGTGGTGGATCACGTAGTGTGGTGTGGTTAACCAATACTGAACACAAGCTGTTGTTGGCTTGCCTTGTGGTAAGCGCAATATTTGCACGGAGTGTGGGGTCTCATCTTCACTACTGAGTTTGCTAGTGTTCACTCTAAGTTCCCTTTTTTTTCCTGCTGTATCTTTATGCACTAGTGTAAGTTTTCTACCTTTTCTAAACTTTAATTAGTTTGGCAGTATTACACTATGGCCAGTTTCCTTTTATTTACATGTCCACGAGATGGAAGTTTGGTGTCCTCATTACATCCTTTCAGCTACGATGTATACAGTCTAAGAGCACCATCTGGATTCTCCACACCAAGACGTGATACAGGCTGGTGTTCGCTTGCCTTGCGGTAAGCGCAATTATTGGGTATTTGCGGATACTGTATGGGTTGTCACTCATATTTTTTACACCATTGACTCTGGTTGGATTCACCCAAGGGGTCTTTCTTGGACCGATTTCAGATCATTACTTCACATTTTTATTTCTGTTACTATATATGGACTTATTTTTATTCGCAAATATTACATATGGACACTCATGTTTGATTCATACATACATGTGTTGAGCCATGCACTTTTTATAATTTAATTTTTAATATTTTTCAACATTTTTGTATTTATATATGTACTTCCTCACGGAAGTCTTTGAGATTGCTTCAAGTGTTTCACTTATATTTAGCGCGGTTATTTCTTTTTTAATAGTTATTTTAGTGCACATCTCACTGTTTAACTGCTGCTTTTTGGGGGGATATTTTCTATAGGTAGCGCAGTATTTCTTTGTTTTCTTTGTGTTTACACTATCAAGTTTCAACATACTAAACTCCCCAAACTCTTTATAGACCAGGGATATGCAATTAGCAGACCTCCAGCTGTTGCAGAACTACAATTCCCATAAGGCATAGCAAGACTCTGACAGCCACAAGCATGACACCCAGAGGCAGAGTCATGATGGGACTTGTAGTTTTGTAACAGCTGGAGGTCCGCTAATTGCATATCCCTGTTATAGACCATGCTGGAACAGAAAAAGGCCTTTTGCAAACTGTTGCCTTAAGAATGAAGTCTCAGTGTTGTATAAAATGTATTTTATCCTTCATTGGAAACACAAATTTGGAGGTATATTCATATATGTTTGGCCGTATAGTGTACTGGCTGAAGAGAGAACTCACCATACACCACAGAAAATGAATTATGTAAAAGGTTATATACACAACACCATATAAAGTTTATATACAAGCTAACCAAAGGACTAATTATGTATAAGTAGGAATGGGGCATGATGGTATGGGAACTGAGAAAGGCTGGGTAAAGCATCACCAGAGTTGTCCAAAGCAAGGTAAACGACTCTTGTAGAGGGGTGGGGTTCTAAATTCTTTTAGCAGGTAGGCACAGATGTTTCCTATGACCAAAAATCCTAAAGCTTTAAGCAGACACCTGCTGATGGCCACTGGAGTCACATGCTGCTAGCTAGATGCTAAAGTGTGATGTTAAAATGGGGAGATGGGTTTCCTGACAAAATTAATGACAAAGGACTAGGACGCTCACCATTACAGCGTTATATAAAACACCAAATGTCTTTTCTAACATACCTGTTTTATAAGTGCTTCAGGATCCTCATATTCAGAAGCCAGCTTATCCAAAAAATCAGAATCAATGTCTTTTAAAGGTTTAGAAAACTGGCCTGTTCAAAACAAAGCATTGTATTAATAAATGTAAAAACAATTTTAAATATAACAACTGCAAGATAATGTGGATTAAACAAGTGGTAAAAAAAAAGGAAATACTGTCACGAGTAACTGGATTTTCATTCAGCCACTGGGATAACAATCTCATCTTCCCAAGAGACAGGATTTGCCCCTTAGAAGAGACAGAAACTAATGATGTGTCAGCTCTCTTAATATAAAGTGTGGAAGTTGAGTGAGTTGAAAGGGCTTTAAGTCTACTAAAAGCTTTTTCTCCCAAAGTTAATAAGCAAAAATGGCATACTTAGTCCTACAAGCTAAAGCAACGTTGGATGCCCTTGAGTTTTAGTTTCGTTTGCATGCAGACTTGTATGCAGACACACAGACCAAAACAATTTTCTCTCTGCATACAGTGCGTTGAAAAAGTATTCATACCCCTTGACATTTTCCACATTTTGTCATGTTACAACCAAAAACATAAATGTATTTTATTTGGATTTTATGTGATAGACCAACACAAAGTGGCACATACTGTAATTGTGAAGTGGAAGGAAAATGATAAATGGTTTTCAATTTTTTTTACAGATAAATATCTGAAAAGTGTGATGTGCATTTGTATTCAGCCCCCTTTACTCTGATACCCCTAACTACAATCTAGTGGAACCAATTGTCTTCAGATGTCACCTAATTAGTAAATAGAGTCCACCTGTGTGTAATCTAAGTATAAATACAAAATATAAAGATACTGAAGCGCTGATACAGATTAAACTCTAAATGTGAAAAACTATTTATATATATATATATATATATATATATATAGATGGGGAACGGCTGCAACTATTCAAACTGTGTTCTGTCACCACAAATAATGATAGTATAACAAATAATAGTGCGCTAAACCTCACATATATAATTATTAATAAACTCCAGTGAATGAATAAATATAATAGTGACCAATTATAAACATAAAAATATACAAAAAGTCCACATGCACACTTTTCACATACTTATTTGTAAAAAGAAATTGAAAACCTTTTTTAATTTCCTTCCACGTCACAATTATGTGCAACTTTGTGTTGGTCTATAATGTTGTAACATGACAAAATGTGGAAAATTGCAAGGGGTATGAATTCTTTTTCAAGGCACTGTATAAGAATCCAGATATTTATTTCCTGGATAGGCCACTGATGTAATGATGACTCCTGGGAGCAGCTGAAATAAATGTTTTCCACTCACCTATGTGAACCTTGGACCTCCAGAAGATGCTCACTTATGCCGCGTACACACGACCGGACTTTACGGCATACTTGGTCCTGCAGGCCGGAGTCCATCGGACAATTCGATCGTGTGTGTCCTCCAGCGGACTTTATTTCCCCAAAAGTTTGACGGATCTAGAAATGAAACATGTTTCAAATCTTTGAAGTCCGCTCGTCTGTATGCTAGTCCGACGGACAAAAAACAGCGCTAGGGCAACTATTGGCTACTGGCTATGAACTTCCTTGTTTTAGTCCGGTCGTACGTCATCACGTACAAATCCGTCGGACTTTTGTTGATCGCGTGTAGGCAAGTCCGTTCATTCGGAAAGTCCGTCGTAAAGTCCATTGAATAGTCCGCAGGACAAAGTCTGCCGTAAAGTCCGGTCGTGTGTACGCGGCATAAGGCTTGATTCACATCTATGCATGTTGCTTTTGAGCATTTCTGCAGTGCTTTTTGCTGTGCTTTCTGCGTTTTTACAGCATTTTCACAGCGATTTTACCACAATCTGCGTTTGCAATTTTTTTTTTCACATTCACTGTATATAGCTGGTTGCTAAGGAGTGGGTTGGGAAGCCAGCCACCGCTCCCTTAACAACCGATGAGTCATCAGCTTCCCCGCTGACAGCTGAATGTAAAAAAAAAAAAAAAAATCCTGGCTAAAAAAATTCACAAAAAAAATGGCACGGGGTCCCCCCACCCCAAAGACCATACCAGACTCTTCGATCTGGTATGGATTAGGAGGGGACACCCCCATGCCAATTTTTTTTTTTTTTTAAAAAGGTGTGGAGTCCCCCCAAAACCATACCAGACCCTTATCTGAGCATGCAGCCCAGCAGGTCAGGAAAGGAAGGGGACGAGCGAGCGCCCCCCCCTCCTGAACCATACCAGACTGCATGCCCTCAACATGGGGTGGTGGCTCTGCGCCCGCCACCCAAAAGCACCTTGCCCCCATACTGATGATGACAAGGGCATCTTCCCGACAACTCTGGCCGGTGGTTGTCAGGGTCTGCTTGCGGGGGACTTATCGGATCCTGGAAGCCAACTTTAACAAGGAGACCCCCAAATCCCCCCCCCCCCATGTGAATGGGTATCGAGTATATCATACCCCTACCCACTTACCAAAAAAGCAGTGAAATGTAAACAAAAACAAGAGCCGGTCTTTGACAAGTCATTTATTAAAAAATAGCTCTGAGCCGTCTTCTCCCGTCACTGTCTTCTTCCCCAGCAATCTTCTCCTTGAGCCGTCTTCTCCCCAAACCGTCTTCTCCCAGAGCTGCCTTCTTCCTCGGAGCCGGTTACCCGCTAAAAACAAAAAAGCCCGCTCTTGTCCTGATGCTGTCTTCCTCCGTTGTGACGTCCTCCGCTGTCTGACATCTCTTATGTAGCCATGGGGCGTGGCCATCCAATGAGGTCACCCGAAGAGCCCACCCACTTGTGATGTCATGTCAGACAGACTTACTGCGATTTTTTATGCAATGTCATGCGACTGGTGAGAACCATGGGAGAACAAGTTGCACCGAAGTCGGAACAAGGTAGTACAAAAACCTTTTTTGGAGTCGCTGCGACTTGAGTGGCACCAATTAGAACGGGGACCATTGAAATACATGGATTTTGACTTGTGCAACTTCACATGTGTCAAGTCGCACAACAGCTCGCAGTAGTGGAAACAGAGCCTAAAGATCCTAATATGCATGGACACATAGGATAACATTGAGCTGCTTCTACAGGCAAAACACAAAACTCCTGTGCAAGCAGTGATTTTTTTAGCCAGTGTGCATGGACACTTATGCCCCGTACACACGGTCGGATTTTCCGATGGAAAATGTGTGATAGGACCTTGTTGTCGGAAATTCTGACCGTGTGTAGGCTCCATCACACATTTTCCATCGGATTTTCCGACACACAAAGTTTGAGAGCAGGATATAAAATTTTCCGACAACAAAATCCGTTGTCGGAAATTCCGATCGTGTGTACACAAATCCGACGGACAAAGTGCCACGCATGCTCAGAATAAATAAAGAGATGAAAGCTATTGGCCACTGCCCCATTTATAGTCCCGACGTACGTGTTTTACGTCACCGCGTTTAGAACGATCGGATTTTCCAACAACTTCGTGTGACCGTGTGTATGCAAGACAAGTTTGAGCCAACATCCGTCGGAAAAAATCCTAGGATTTCGTTGTCGGAATATCCGAACAAAGTCCGACCGTGTGTACGGGGCATTAGACGTGTATTACATGCATTTTAGAAGCATATTACAAAAGTTTTACAGCCTCAGGGGAAGGAGAGGTGGGGGAGTTTAGAGGTGGAGAGCTGCTGTTTGAGCAGAAAAAGGGTGCCAAAACGCTGGTAAAACACACATTTTCAGGCATTACCATTGAAGTCTATCGGGCACATCTGAATGCCAAAAAGAAGCTCATATACTTTTTTGAGTGACAAGTGTTTTGCTTCAGGTGACAGAATGCTCATATATGAACATGGGCCATTGAAATTAATGAGATTTGGCTTGTTTGGCGTTTTGGAGCTTCAAGCAGAAAATCGATCAGGTGTGAGGACTCGGGCACAAGTCTTGTTCTTTTCAGTGTCCCGCTTCCACCTGCTCCAGTCTTGAATCACTAAGCAGGAAAGTAAATCCACACAGAGCTCTAAAGCAGACCTCCACATCCTTTTTACCCCAGAAAAAACGCTTGAAATAATTTTCAGGTCTCAGGGAACCCCTGATAAAACGAATTAATTTAGAGCCAGCGAGAAAAATGCATCTTATACTGGTGACCAGTGGAATGAATGGCTCCCTGTGTCTGAGCCAATGGGGAGAGATGCTGCTCTTTGCTGGATTTAGACTGTGCTCAAGTAAGTATAAGGTGGGAGGCTGGGAGAGCTGTATACTGAAGGTTTATTACCTTAATTCAGAGAATGCATTAAGGTAAAAAAAACGTCAGACTTTACACTCGCTTTCAGTTAGGCAGGCCACAGACAGAGCGATTTTCTTCCCTGCAACCCAAAATCTCTTGATTCCCCCATAAACACAGACAGTGTTGAGAGGGGAATCCCTCCTGCAGAGCCATTGTGTTCTCCCGGAGGGGGGTGGGAGAAAACTGCCTCTGCCAGGAGAACACAGTAATTATTTACAATGGCTATAACAGCCGCTTGCAATAATCACATGTAGGTTGGTTGTACCCACATTGATGGATCGATCAACTTGGATACATTCAGCTTGCCAATACATGGTTCGAATCTTGGCTGGTTCCTGCTGAACCGGCTGAGATTCGAACCGTCTATAGCCAGCTTTACACTGAATGTGGCAAGGATCCACCATAGATTCAGTTGACCCCAAGGAACTGATACTTAAATGACAGATTCTACATTCACTAGAGATTACTTTTCATCTTTTTCATCTTTCAGTGGAGTGCACACTAAATTTAGGTTTAATGTGAAGTTTAATTTTCTACTGTATTTCATCCATCTTTGTTTAAAAAAACATTACAATCTAAAACAGTTTGATAGAACCAGCTTATAATGACATGTACAAGAATAATAAAAATATTAATACATAAAATTAGGCACCTGTTATGTGATCACATTTCCAAGATTCGTATTCCAAATCTTGCAGAATTAGTTTCTCTGCATTTTCATTTCTTTGTTTAAGAAACTGCAAACACGAGATAACAGAATCTGGGAGCTCATCTATGACCTGATAAAAAACACAAGCATAATAAAATACTGCATTAGAATGCCTCAAATAATCATACAAGTGGAAACTTTAAGCAAAAACCACACACAAAAGTTTTAACTAGAAATCCTTTTTTATGATTTTTTCCCACATTAGCACCTACAGAACTTTGATATAGAGAGAACCCCATGCTAAAGCCGGATTTATACATTTTTTCACCCTTAGGTTATTTACCCCCTGCCTCCCCCAACAAATCACACACAGGACACTGTCCCACATAATCATGAAAAATAATCAGACACACTTGAGTAGACATTAATTAATTAATTCAACCTATGGCCCAGGGGCCATTTGGCACTTACAGTGCAGCCCTTGAGGAGCCTTGTAGACAGTAGTCTGTTTTACCTTGCCTGGGTGCTCACCGTAATCTTTATCTGTCATCTAGTAGTTCCATGCCTTGATTTCTTTCATTTCTGCCTATCCCTTTTACTTTTTGTGTTTTTCCTCTAACTTTTTTATACTGGATTTTGCTGAGAGATATAGCAAATGTGTCACTAGTAATTAAGGGGGATGTAGGGAGCACAAATGTGGGAGCATTGATTTGTAAAGGGGCTTGAGGTGATTGTAGCTGTGCACTTGTTAAAATAAAAGAAAAGAGTACTGTTTGTGATACTTTTTTTTATTTGCATTAACATCCAAATTTTCAGGACAAGCTTTACCAAACTGGGCATCATACACAGCCAGGTCTTCGGATATGACCAAATACGCTCAGACCCAGAAGACAGAGATAACCATCTCAGAACACTAGCAGACTCCTTTCCATAAGAAAGGTTACAAAGACAAAACCATCAACAACAGCATAAACACGACCTTGAGAAGCGAAAGAAAATCCTCCTCCAATACAAAGAGAACAAAAAAAATAATCATGTACCTCTAGTAACCACATACAATCCAGCACAGGAATGGATAAGAATGATCATCAAAGATTTACAACCCATCATAACAGGGAGAGAGCTATGGAATCGGAGGGAGAAGAGTCACAGAGGTGACTCTGTGACTCCTGGATCATAACAGGTCATAACACTGTTGGATAAGTCTACGTTTAGTCTCTTATTAGAATTATTCTTAGGCCAGTCATACATGGATAGATATTCGACCAGTTCAGCAGGGACTGGCCAGATTTCGGTCCATGTATGGCCATCCTGGTTGTACACAAGTTGATCTACAAACTGACTTGTGAGCAACCAGCCAGTCAGGTTTTTCCCAAACGATTAGTGCTGCTGGCTATAGCCGGCAACACTAATCATTGTGTTCTTCTAGCAGGGAAGGCTCCCTGCCAGCAGAATGCAGTAGCACTGCACGAGGGATTCCCCCATCAACACTGATTGTATTGGTGGGAGAATCAAGCAATTTTCTTTCCTTCCACCCATAAGGGAGGAAAAGAAAATTGCATAATCTATGGCCTGCCTTAGTTCAAATGTGTTCCTTTCCTGAGTAGTTCTGAAGTTCCCTTTAAGAACCAAAACATTCACGTCTTCTATAGTGTGGTCTGGTTGTGAGATGATACAGTATAACGTCCCACAGGTGTGTAGAAATCATCTTCCTTATGTTCCTCAATGGCATGTCTGCATAAATTCATTTTTTTTTTTGTCCTGTAATTTTGTAAATTTGCAGCATTTTTTGTTGCAAGGCTTGTTTCCTTCATTTGTGACGTCATAATCAGAATGAAAATTCCTGCTGATTAATTTTAGTCTATGGCTGGGTGGTTGCTTGCCTTATCTCACTAACTATCCAAGTTTAATTACTATTGCTGTGTATATTTGTGGGTTTTTTTGCCCTCAGGGATTGACTTATTAACATTCTACTAAAACTTTGTGTATTAGTACTGTGTATTAGAGATTGAAGAAGGGGGCACACCCCAAAAGCTTGTCCTGAAAATTTGGATGTTAGAGCAAATAGTAACAGAAAAGTATCACAAGCAGAACTCAATAGTTTTTGTAAAAGGGCTATAAAATCAGTAAATCTAGCAGTCTCATGTAATGTATCTCCATTCACCTCCCTAGTCTTCAAATAATTTTTCCACAATGTTTATAGCTACTGAGATGATTGAGGACTTGTTTTGAAAGATGCTTTTATTGTTTGTCCAGAACATATAAATAATTGAATATGCATAGTCTAGGCACAGGATCACTTTGAAGTAGTCATACTAAAAGTAAAACTGCCCTTTACTGAACATTAGGCTCCAATCAAATAGTGTGAAACCATTTTTTCTTGCCCCCATTTTTTACATTTTGATGTCTTTTTATCGCTCTCCGGGGTGCACCATGTGCACAGCAGTAGGACTGCTGGCATTTAACTGACATGCCCAGTAGAGGCCACTATCTTTGAGATCTGGTTGATGCATGCTATGCACAGTACTGCACAAGCGGCGGTCAGGCACAGCACTAGTAGACCCTACTGTGCATGTGCTGGCTAGGCACAGTGCCAGACACAGCATGCATCCCACACACATGGCACTAGGCCATAAGTGTGCACATGTTGAGGTGGCACCAGAAGAACTTTCATAGACTGGTAATGCTGTAAAGATTGCACACAATTGGGGACAGGAAGTAATAGTAACACAAGTGATCATGTACTATATTTATTATTTTCTCTACTCAAGGGAGGTTTAGTATCTTTTTACATCCTTGAAAAAGCAACTACTTGAAACACTCCTTGTACAGAGATGTCAGGAAAACCTCTTTTAGGATGACATATGATGGCATACTGCATAGGAAATTATAAATATAGGTGTGCAATAAAAATAGGTATAGTTGAAGAAGACTGATTGTGTTTGCCAACCAAAACACATTGGAGTTAATTTACTAAAGAGGAAGAGCATGTTCACATGTTAAGATGGTGAAAACTCACTTTGCCAAGAATATCCAATCACGTGCAAGGAAAGGAAAGAAAACAACACATGATTGAAGTCAGCAGAGCTTCACCCTGTTTATTAAAGTGATCGTAAAGTCTTGTTTTTTTTTTTAAATAACAAACATGTTATACTTACCTGCTCTGTTGCAGTGGTTTTGCACCCCAGATCCTTCTCTTCTTGGGTCCCTCTTTCGCTGCTCCTGGCTCCTCCCTCTTGTCGAGTGCCCCCACAGCAAGCAGTTTGCTATGGGGGCACACGGGCCGAGCTGCCACTCCATGTATCCATTCAGACACGGAGCTGTCGTTCGGCCCCACCCCCTCTGTCCCCTGATTGGATGACTTTGATTGACAGCCCCGAGAGCCAATGGCGCCGCTGCTGTGTCTCAGCCAATCTGGGGGGGTGAGTCCCGGATGGCCGAGGCACTCGTGTCATCGCTGGACAGAGATGGGGCTCAAGTAAGTATTAGGACATGCTGGGGGGGCTGCTGCACACAGAAGGCTTTTTATTTGAATGCATAGAATGCCTTTACAACTTCTTTAAGCTAAAGGAGAAAATTCACTTTGCAAAGTAAGGATGCTCTTCTCCTCCAAGTTCAATGTAAATCAACCCCATTGGGTTACATGACAGACTCATGAAACCAGATAGAGGAGGTTACTGTACTCTATATAGTGTCAACACTGTGGTCAGCACTGTGTATATACAGCACGGTGTCACCTCTATGGTCAGCACTGTATATATACAGCACGGTGTCTCCTCTATGGTCAGCACTGTGTATGTACAGCACGGTGTCACCTCTATGGTAAGCACTGTGTATATACAGCACAGTGTCACCTCTATGGTCAGCACTGTATATATACAGCACGGTGTCTCCTCTATGGTCAGCACTGTGTATGTAAAGCACGGTGTCACCTCTATGGTCAGCACTGTGTATGTACAGCACGGTGTCACCTCTATGGTAAGCACTGTGTATATACAGCACAGTGTCACCTCTATGGTCAGCACTGTATATATACAGCACGGTGTCTCCTCTATGGTCAGCACTGTGTATGTAAAGCACGGTGTCACCTCTATGGTCAGCACTGTGTATTTACAGCACGGTGTCACCTCTATGGTCAGCACTGTGTATGTACAGCACGGTGTCACCTCTATGGTCAGCACTGTGTATTGACAACACGGTGTCACCTCTATGGTCAGCACTGTGTATATACAGCACGGTGTCACCACTATGGTCAGCACTGTGTATATACAGCACGGTGTCACCACTATGGTCAGCACTGTGTATATACAGCACGGTGTCACCTCTATGGTCAGCACTGTGTATGTACAGCAGGGTGTCACCTCTATGGTTAGCACTGTGTATGTACAGCACGGTGTCACCTCTATGGTCAGCACTGTGTATGTACAGCAGGGTGTCACCTCTATGGTTAGCACTGTGTATGTACAGCACGGTGTCACCTCTATGGTCAGCATTGTGTATGTACAGCACAGTGTCACCTCTATGGTCAGCACTGTGTATGTACAGCACGGTGTCACCTCTATGGTCAGCATTGTGTATGTACAGCACAGTGTCACCTCTATGGTCAGCACTGTGTATGTACAGCACGGTGTCACCTCTATGGTCAGCCCTGTGTATGTACAGCACGGTGTCACCTCTATGGTCAGCACTGAGTATATACAGCACGGTGTCACCTCTATGGTCAGCACTGTGTATATACAGCATGGTGTCACCTCTATGGTCAGCACTGTGTATATACATCACGGTGTCACCTCTATGGTCAGCACTGTGTATGTACAGCACGGTGTCACCTCTATGGTCAGCACTGTGTATGTACAGCACGGTGTCACCTCTATGGTCAGCCCTGTGTATGTACAGCACGGTGTCACCTCTATGGTCAGCACTGTGTATATACAGCACGGTGTCACCTCTATGGTCAGCACTGTGTATGTACAGCACGGTGTCACCTCTATGGTCAGCACTGTGTATGTACAGCACGGTGTCACCTCTATGGTCAGCACTGTGTATGTACAGCACGGTGTCACCTCTATGGTCAGCACTGTGTATGTACAGCACGGTGTCACCTCTATGGTCAGCACTGTGTATGTACAGCACGGTGTCACCTCTATGGTCAGCACTGTGTATGTACAGCACGGTGTCACCTCTATGGTCAGCACTGTGTATATACAGCACGGTGTCACCTCTATGGTCAGCACTGTGTATGTACAGCACGGTGTCACCTCTATGGTCAGCACTGTGTATGTACAGCACGGTGTCACCTCTATGGTCAGCACTGTGTATGTACAGCACGGTGTCACCTCTATGGTCAGCACTGTGTATGTACAGCACGGTGTCACCTCTATGGTCAGCACTGTGTATGTACAGCAGGGTGTCACCTCTATGGTTAGCACTGTGTATGTACAGCACGGTGTCACCTCTATGGTCAGCATTGTGTATGTACAGCACAGTGTCACCTCTATGGTCAGCACTGTGTATGTACAGCACGGTGTCACCTCTATGGTCAGCATTGTGTATGTACAGCACAGTGTCACCTCTATGGTCAGCACTGTGTATGTACAGCACGGTGTCACCTCTATGGTCAGCCCTGTGTATGTACAGCACGGTGTCACCTCTATGGTCAGCACTGAGTATATACAGCACGGTGTCACCTCTATGGTCAGCACTGTGTATATACAGCATGGTGTCACCTCTATGGTCAGCACTGTGTATATACATCACGGTGTCACCTCTATGGTCAGCACTGTGTATGTACAGCACGGTGTCACCTCTATGGTCAGCACTGTGTATGTACAGCACGGTGTCACCTCTATGGTCAGCCCTGTGTATGTACAGCACGGTGTCACCTCTATGGTCAGCACTGTGTATATACAGCACGGTGTCACCTCTATGGTCAGCACTGTGTATATACAGCACGGTGTCACCTCTATGGTCAGCACTGTGTATGTACAGCACAGTGTCACCTCTATGGTCAGCACTGTGTATGTACAGCACGGTGTCACCTCTATGGTCAGCACTGTGTATGTACAGCACGGTGTCACCTCTATGGTCAGCACTGTGTATGTACAGCACGGTGTCACCTCTATGGTCAGCACTGTGTATGTACAGCACGGTGTCACCTCTATGGTCAGCACTGTGTATATACAGCACGGTGTCACCTCTATGGTCAGCACTGTGTATGTACAGCACGGTGTCACCTCTATGGTCAGCACTGTGTATGTACAGCACGGTGTCACCTCTATGGTCAGCACTGTGTATGTACAGCACGGTGTCACCTCTATGGTCAGCACTGTGTATGTACAGCACGGTGTCACCTCTATGGTCAGCACTGTGTATGTACAGCACGGTGTCACCTCTATGGTCAGCACTGTGTATGTACAGCACGGTGTCACCTCTATGGTCAGCACTGTGTATATACAGCACGGTGTCACCTCTATGGTCAGCACTGTGTATATACAGCACGGTGTCACCTCTATGGTCAGCACTGTGTATGTACAGCACGGTGTCACCTCTATGGTCAGCACTGTGTATTTACAGCACGGTGTCACCTCTATGGTCAGCACTGTGTATATACAGCACGGTGTCACCACTATGGTCAGCACTGTGTATATACAGCACAGTGTCACCACTATGGTCAGCACTGTGTATATACAGCACGGTGTCACCTCTATGGTCAGCACTGTGTATGTACAGCACGGTGTCACCTCTATGGTCAACACTGTGTATATACAGCACGGTGTCACCTCTATGGTCAGCACTGTGTATGTACAGCAGGGTGTCACCTCTATGGTCAGCACTGTGTATGTACAGCAGGGTGTCACCTCTATGGTTAGCACTGTGTATGTACAGCACGGTGTCACCTCTATGGTCAGCATTGTGTATGTACAGCACAGTGTCACCTCTATGGTCAGCACTGTGTATATACAGCACGGTGTCACCTCTATGGTCAGCACTGTGTATGTACAGCACGGTGTCACCTCTATGGTCAGCACTGTGTATGTACAGCACGGTGTCACCTCTATGGTCAGCACTGTGTATGTACAGCACGGTGTCACCTCTATGGTCAGCACTGTGTATGTACAGCACGGTGTCACCTCTATGGTCAGCACTGTGTATGTACAGCACGGTGTCACCTCTATGGTCAGCACTGTGTATGTACAGCACGGTGTCACCTCTATGGTCAGCACTGTGTATGTACAGCACGGTGTCACCTCTATGGTCAGCACTGTGTATGTACAGCACGGTGTCACCTCTATGGTCAGCACTGTGTATGTACAGCACGGTGTCACCTCTATGGTCAGCATTGTGTATGTACAGCACGGTGTCACCTCTATGGTCAGCACTGTGTATGTACAGCACGGTGTCAACACTATGGTCAGCACTGTGTATGTACAGCACAGTATCTCCTCTATGGTCAGCACTGTGTATGTACAGCACGGTGTCACCTCTATGGTCAGCACTGTGTATGTACAGCACGGTGTCACCACTATGGTCAGCACTGTGTATGTACAGCACGGTGTCACCTCTATGGTCAGCACTGTGTATGTACAGCACGGTGTCACCACTATGGTCAGCACTGTGTATGTACAGCACGGTGTCACCTCTATGGTCAGCACTGTGTATGTACAGCACGGTGTCACCTCTATGGTCAACACTGTGTATATACAGCACGGTGTCACCTCTATGGTCAGCACTGTGTATGTACAGCACGGTGTCACCTCTATGGTCAGCACTGTGTATGTACAGCACGGTGTCACCTCTATGGTCAGCACTGTGTATGTACAGCACGGTGTCACCTCTATGGTCAGCACTGTGTATGTACAGCACGGTGTCACCTCTATGGTCAGCACTGTGTATGTACAGCACGGTGTCACCTCTATGGTCAGCACTGTGTATGTACAGCACGGTGTCACCTCTATGGTCAGCATTGTGTATGTACAGCACGGTGTCACCTCTATGGTCAGCACTGTGTATGTACAGCACGGTGTCAACACTATGGTCAGCACTGTGTATGTACAGCACAGTATCTCCTCTATGGTCAGCACTGTGTATGTACAGCACGGTGTCACCTCTATGGTCAGCACTGTGTATGTACAGCACGGTGTCACCACTATGGTCAGCACTGTGTATGTACAGCACGGTGTCACCTCTATGGTCAGCACTGTGTATGTACAGCACGGTGTCACCACTATGGTCAGCACTGTGTATGTACAGCACGGTGTCACCTCTATGGTCAGCACTGTGTATGTACAGCACGGTGTCACCTCTATGGTCAACACTGTGTATATACAGCACGGTGTCACCTCTATGGTCAGCACTGTGTATGTACAGCACGGTGTCACCTCTATGGTCAGCACTGTGTATGTACAGCACGGTGTCACCTCTATGGTCAGCACTGTGTATATACAGCACGGTGTCACCTCTATGGTCAGCACTGTGTATATACAGCACGGTGTCACCTCTATGGTCAGCACTGTGTATATACAGCACGGTGTCACCTCTATGGTCAGCACTGTGTATGTACAGCACGGTGTCACCTCTATGGTCAGCACTGTGTATGTACAGCACGGTGTCACCTCTATGGTCAGCACTGTGTACATACAGCACGGTGTCACCTCTATGGTCAGCACTGTGTATATACAGCACGGTGTCACCTCTATGGTCAGCACTGTGTATATACAGCACGGTGTCACCTCTATGGTCAGCACTGTGTATATACAGCACGGTGTCACCTCTATGGTCAGCACTGTGTATATACAGCACGGTGTCACCTCTATGGTCAGCACTGTGTATATACGGCACGGTGTCACCTCTATGGTCAGCACTGTGTATATACAGCACGGTGTCACCTCTATGGTCAGCACTGTGTATATACAGCACAGTATCTCCTCTATGGTCAGCACTGTGTATGTACAGCACGGTGTCACCTCTATGGTCAGCATTGTGTATATACAGCACGGTGTCACCTCTATGGTCAGCACTGTGTATGTACAGCACGGTGTCACCTCTATGGTCAGCACTGTGTATGTACAGCACGGTGTCACCTCTATGGTCAGCACTGTGTATGTACAGCACGGTGTCACCTCTATGGTCAGCACTGTGTATGTACAGCACGGTGTCACCTCTATGGTCAGCACTGTGTATGTACAGCACGGTGTCACCTCTATGGTCAGCACTGTGTATGTACAGCACGGTGTCACCTCTATGGTCAGCACTGTGTATGTACAGCACGGTGTCACCTCTATGGTCAGCACTGTGTATATACAGCACGGTGTCACCTCTATGGTCAGCACTGTGTATGTACAGCACGGTGTCACCTCTATGGTCAGCACTGTGTATGTACAGCACGGTGTCACCTCTATGGTCAGCACTGTGTATGTACAGCACGGTGTCACCTCTATGGTCAGCACTGTGTATGTACAGCACGGTGTCACCTCTATGGTCAGCACTGTGTATGTACAGCAGGGTGTCACCTCTATGGTTAGCACTGTGTATGTACAGCACGGTGTCACCTCTATGGTCAGCATTGTGTATGTACAGCACAGTGTCACCTCTATGGTCAGCACTGTGTATGTACAGCACGGTGTCACCTCTATGGTCAGCATTGTGTATGTACAGCACAGTGTCACCTCTATGGTCAGCACTGTGTATGTACAGCACGGTGTCACCTCTATGGTCAGCCCTGTGTATGTACAGCACGGTGTCACCTCTATGGTCAGCACTGAGTATATACAGCACGGTGTCACCTCTATGGTCAGCACTGTGTATATACAGCATGGTGTCACCTCTATGGTCAGCACTGTGTATATACATCACGGTGTCACCTCTATGGTCAGCACTGTGTATGTACAGCACGGTGTCACCTCTATGGTCAGCACTGTGTATGTACAGCACGGTGTCACCTCTATGGTCAGCCCTGTGTATGTACAGCACGGTGTCACCTCTATGGTCAGCACTGTGTATATACAGCACGGTGTCACCTCTATGGTCAGCACTGTGTATATACAGCACGGTGTCACCTCTATGGTCAGCACTGTGTATGTACAGCACGGTGTCACCTCTATGGTCAGCACTGTGTATGTACAGCACGGTGTCACCTCTATGGTCAGCACTGTGTATGTACAGCACGGTGTCACCTCTATGGTCAGCACTGTGTATGTACAGCACGGTGTCACCTCTATGGTCAGCACTGTGTATGTACAGCACGGTGTCACCTCTATGGTCAGCACTGTGTATATACAGCACGGTGTCACCTCTATGGTCAGCACTGTGTATGTACAGCACGGTGTCACCTCTATGGTCAGCACTGTGTATGTACAGCACGGTGTCACCTCTATGGTCAGCACTGTGTATGTACAGCACGGTGTCACCTCTATGGTCAGCACTGTGTATGTACAGCACGGTGTCACCTCTATGGTCAGCACTGTGTATATACAGCACGGTGTCACCTCTATGGTCAGCACTGTGTATATACAGCACGGTGTCACCTCTATGGTCAGCACTGTGTATATACAGCACGGTGTCACCTCTATGGTCAGCACTGTGTATTTACAGCACGGTGTCACCTCTATGGTCAGCACTGTGTATATACAGCACGGTGTCACCACTATGGTCAGCACTGTGTATATACAGCACAGTGTCACCACTATGGTCAGCACTGTGTATATACAGCACGGTGTCACCTCTATGGTCAGCACTGTGTATGTACAGCACGGTGTCACCTCTATGGTCAACACTGTGTATATACAGCACGGTGTCACCTCTATGGTCAGCACTGTGTATGTACAGCAGGGTGTCACCTCTATGGTCAGCACTGTGTATGTACAGCAGGGTGTCACCTCTATGGTCAGCACTGTGTATGTACAGCAGGGTGTCACCTCTATGGTTAGCACTGTGTATGTACAGCACGGTGTCACCTCTATGGTCAGCATTGTGTATGTACAGCACAGTGTCACCTCTATGGTCAGCACTGTGTATATACAGCACGGTGTCACCTCTATGGTCAGCACTGTGTATGTACAGCACGGTGTCACCTCTATGGTCAGCACTGTGTATGTACAGCACGGTGTCACCTCTATGGTCAGCACTGTGTATATACAGCACGGTGTCACCTCTATGGTCAGCACTGTGTATGTACAGCACGGTGTCACCTCTATGGTCAGCACTGTGTATGTACAGCACAGTATCTCCTCTATGGTCAGCACTGTGTATGTACAGCACGGTGTCACCTCTATGGTCAGCACTGTGTATGTACAGCACGGTGTCACCACTATGGTCAGCACTGTGTATGTACAGCACGGTGTCACCTCTATGGTCAGCACTGTGTATGTACAGCACGGTGTCACCACTATGGTCAGCACTGTGTATGTACAGCACGGTGTCACCTCTATGGTCAGCACTGTGTATGTACAGCACGGTGTCACCTCTATGGTCAACACTGTGTATATACAGCACGGTGTCACCTCTATGGTCAGCACTGTGTATGTACAGCACGGTGTCACCTCTATGGTCAGCATTGTGTATGTACAGCACGGTGTCACCTCTATGGTCAGCACTGTGTATGTACAGCACGGTGTCAACACTATGGTCAGCACTGTGTATATACAGCACGGTGTCACCTCTATGGTCAGCACTGTGTATGTACAGCACAGTATCTCCTCTATGGTCAGCACTGTGTATGTACAGCACGGTGTCACCTCTATGGTCAGCACTGTGTATGTACAGCACGGTGTCACCACTATGGTCAGCACTGTGTATGTACAGCACGGTGTCACCTCTATGGTCAGCACTGTGTATGTACAGCACGGTGTCACCTCTATGGTCAACACTGTGTATATACAGCACGGTGTCACCTCTATGGTCAGCACTGTGTATGTACAGCACGGTGTCACCTCTATGGTCAGCACTGTGTATGTACAGCACGGTGTCACCTCTATGGTCAGCACTGTGTATATACAGCACGGTGTCACCTCTATGGTCAGCACTGTGTATATACAGCACGGTGTCACCTCTATGGTCAGCACTGTGTATGTACAGCACGGTGTCACCTCTATGGTCAGCACTGTGTATGTACAGCACGGTGTCACCTCTATGGTCAGCACTGTGTATATACAGCACGGTGTCACCTCTATGGTCAGCACTGTGTATATACAGCACGGTGTCACCTCTATGGTCAGCACTGTGTATATACAGCACGGTGTCACCTCTATGGTCAGCACTGTGTATATACAGCACGGTGTCACCTCTATGGTCAGCACTGTGTATATACAGCACGGTGTCACCTCTATGGTCAGCACTGTGTATATACAGCACGGTGTCACCTCTATGGTCAGCACTGTGTATATACAGCACGGTGTCACCTCTATGGTCAGCACTGTGTATGTACAGCACGGTGTCACCACTATGGTCAGCACTGTGTATATACGGCACGGTGTCACCTCTATGGTCAGCACTGTGTATATACGGCACGGTGTCACCTCTATGGTCAGCACTGTGTATATACAGCACGGTGTCACCTCTATGGTCAGCACTGTGTATATACAGCACAGTATCTCCTCTATGGTCAGCACTGGGTATGTACAGCACGGTGTCACCTCTATGGTCAGCATTGTGTATATACAGCACGGTGTCACCTCTATGGTCAGCATTGTGTATGTACAGCACGGTGTCACCTCTATGGTCAGCACTGTGTATGTACAGCACGGTGTCACCTCTATGGTCAGCACTGTGTATGTACAGCACGGTGTCACCTCTATGGTCAGCACTGTGTATGTACAGCACGGTGTCACCTCTATGGTCAGCACTGTGTATGTACAGCACGGTGTCAGCTCTATGGTCAGCACTGTGTATGTACAGCACGGTGTCACCTCTATGGTCAGCACTGTGTATGTACAGCACGGTGTCACCTCTATGGTCAGCACTGTGTATATACAGCACGGTGTCACCTCTATGGTCAGCACTGTGTATATACGGCACGGTGTCACCTCTATGGTCAGCACTGTGTATGTACAGCACGGTGTCAGCTCTATGGTCAGCCCTGTGTATGTACAGCACGGTGTCACCTCTATGGTCAGCACTGTGTATATACAGCACAGTATCTCCTCTATGGTCAGCACTGTGTATGTACAGCACGGTGTCACCTCTATGGTCAGCATTGTGTATATACAGCACGGTGTCACCTCTATGGTCAGCACTGTGTATGTACAGCACGGTGTCACCTCTATGGTCAGCACTGTGTATGTACAGCACGGTGTCACCTCTATGGTCAGCACTGTGTATGTACAGCACGGTGTCACCTCTATGGTCAGCACTGTGTATGTACAGCACGGTGTCACCTCTATGGTCAGCACTGTGTATGTACAGCACGGTGTCACCTCTATGGTCAGCACTGTGTATGTACAGCACGGTGTCACCTCTATGGTCAGCACTGTGTATGTACAGCACGGTGTCACCTCTATGGTCAGCACTGTGTATATACAGCACGGTGTCACCTCTATGGTCAGCACTGTGTATGTACAGCACGGTGTCACCTCTATGGTCAGCACTGTGTATGTACAGCACGGTGTCACCTCTATGGTCAGCACTGTGTATGTACAGCACGGTGTCACCTCTATGGTCAGCACTGTGTATGTACAGCACGGTGTCACCTCTATGGTCAGCACTGTGTATGTACAGCAGGGTGTCACCTCTATGGTTAGCACTGTGTATGTACAGCACGGTGTCACCTCTATGGTCAGCATTGTGTATGTACAGCACAGTGTCACCTCTATGGTCAGCACTGTGTATGTACAGCACGGTGTCACCTCTATGGTCAGCATTGTGTATGTACAGCACAGTGTCACCTCTATGGTCAGCACTGTGTATGTACAGCACGGTGTCACCTCTATGGTCAGCCCTGTGTATGTACAGCACGGTGTCACCTCTATGGTCAGCACTGAGTATATACAGCACGGTGTCACCTCTATGGTCAGCACTGTGTATATACAGCATGGTGTCACCTCTATGGTCAGCACTGTGTATATACATCACGGTGTCACCTCTATGGTCAGCACTGTGTATGTACAGCACGGTGTCACCTCTATGGTCAGCACTGTGTATGTACAGCACGGTGTCACCTCTATGGTCAGCCCTGTGTATGTACAGCACGGTGTCACCTCTATGGTCAGCACTGTGTATATACAGCACGGTGTCACCTCTATGGTCAGCACTGTGTATATACAGCACGGTGTCACCTCTATGGTCAGCACTGTGTATGTACAGCACGGTGTCACCTCTATGGTCAGCACTGTGTATGTACAGCACGGTGTCACCTCTATGGTCAGCACTGTGTATGTACAGCACGGTGTCACCTCTATGGTCAGCACTGTGTATGTACAGCACGGTGTCACCTCTATGGTCAGCACTGTGTATGTACAGCACGGTGTCACCTCTATGGTCAGCACTGTGTATATACAGCACGGTGTCACCTCTATGGTCAGCACTGTGTATGTACAGCACGGTGTCACCTCTATGGTCAGCACTGTGTATGTACAGCACGGTGTCACCTCTATGGTCAGCACTGTGTATGTACAGCACGGTGTCACCTCTATGGTCAGCACTGTGTATGTACAGCACGGTGTCACCTCTATGGTCAGCACTGTGTATATACAGCACGGTGTCACCTCTATGGTCAGCACTGTGTATATACAGCACGGTGTCACCTCTATGGTCAGCACTGTGTATATACAGCACGGTGTCACCTCTATGGTCAGCACTGTGTATTTACAGCACGGTGTCACCTCTATGGTCAGCACTGTGTATATACAGCACGGTGTCACCACTATGGTCAGCACTGTGTATATACAGCACAGTGTCACCACTATGGTCAGCACTGTGTATATACAGCACGGTGTCACCTCTATGGTCAGCACTGTGTATGTACAGCACGGTGTCACCTCTATGGTCAACACTGTGTATATACAGCACGGTGTCACCTCTATGGTCAGCACTGTGTATGTACAGCAGGGTGTCACCTCTATGGTCAGCACTGTGTATGTACAGCAGGGTGTCACCTCTATGGTCAGCACTGTGTATGTACAGCAGGGTGTCACCTCTATGGTTAGCACTGTGTATGTACAGCACGGTGTCACCTCTATGGTCAGCATTGTGTATGTACAGCACAGTGTCACCTCTATGGTCAGCACTGTGTATATACAGCACGGTGTCACCTCTATGGTCAGCACTGTGTATGTACAGCACGGTGTCACCTCTATGGTCAGCACTGTGTATGTACAGCACGGTGTCACCTCTATGGTCAGCACTGTGTATATACAGCACGGTGTCACCTCTATGGTCAGCACTGTGTATGTACAGCACGGTGTCACCTCTATGGTCAGCACTGTGTATGTACAGCACAGTATCTCCTCTATGGTCAGCACTGTGTATGTACAGCACGGTGTCACCTCTATGGTCAGCACTGTGTATGTACAGCACGGTGTCACCACTATGGTCAGCACTGTGTATGTACAGCACGGTGTCACCTCTATGGTCAGCACTGTGTATGTACAGCACGGTGTCACCACTATGGTCAGCACTGTGTATGTACAGCACGGTGTCACCTCTATGGTCAGCACTGTGTATGTACAGCACGGTGTCACCTCTATGGTCAACACTGTGTATATACAGCACGGTGTCACCTCTATGGTCAGCACTGTGTATGTACAGCACGGTGTCACCTCTATGGTCAGCATTGTGTATGTACAGCACGGTGTCACCTCTATGGTCAGCACTGTGTATGTACAGCACGGTGTCAACACTATGGTCAGCACTGTGTATATACAGCACGGTGTCACCTCTATGGTCAGCACTGTGTATGTACAGCACAGTATCTCCTCTATGGTCAGCACTGTGTATGTACAGCACGGTGTCACCTCTATGGTCAGCACTGTGTATGTACAGCACGGTGTCACCACTATGGTCAGCACTGTGTATGTACAGCACGGTGTCACCTCTATGGTCAGCACTGTGTATGTACAGCACGGTGTCACCTCTATGGTCAACACTGTGTATATACAGCACGGTGTCACCTCTATGGTCAGCACTGTGTATGTACAGCACGGTGTCACCTCTATGGTCAGCACTGTGTATGTACAGCACGGTGTCACCTCTATGGTCAGCACTGTGTATATACAGCACGGTGTCACCTCTATGGTCAGCACTGTGTATATACAGCACGGTGTCACCTCTATGGTCAGCACTGTGTATGTACAGCACGGTGTCACCTCTATGGTCAGCACTGTGTATGTACAGCACGGTGTCACCTCTATGGTCAGCACTGTGTATATACAGCACGGTGTCACCTCTATGGTCAGCACTGTGTATATACAGCACGGTGTCACCTCTATGGTCAGCACTGTGTATATACAGCACGGTGTCACCTCTATGGTCAGCACTGTGTATATACAGCACGGTGTCACCTCTATGGTCAGCACTGTGTATATACAGCACGGTGTCACCTCTATGGTCAGCACTGTGTATATACAGCACGGTGTCACCTCTATGGTCAGCACTGTGTATATACAGCACGGTGTCACCTCTATGGTCAGCACTGTGTATGTACAGCACGGTGTCACCACTATGGTCAGCACTGTGTATATACGGCACGGTGTCACCTCTATGGTCAGCACTGTGTATATACGGCACGGTGTCACCTCTATGGTCAGCACTGTGTATATACAGCACGGTGTCACCTCTATGGTCAGCACTGTGTATATACAGCACAGTATCTCCTCTATGGTCAGCACTGGGTATGTACAGCACGGTGTCACCTCTATGGTCAGCATTGTGTATATACAGCACGGTGTCACCTCTATGGTCAGCATTGTGTATGTACAGCACGGTGTCACCTCTATGGTCAGCACTGTGTATGTACAGCACGGTGTCACCTCTATGGTCAGCACTGTGTATGTACAGCACGGTGTCACCTCTATGGTCAGCACTGTGTATGTACAGCACGGTGTCACCTCTATGGTCAGCACTGTGTATGTACAGCACGGTGTCAGCTCTATGGTCAGCACTGTGTATGTACAGCACGGTGTCACCTCTATGGTCAGCACTGTGTATGTACAGCACGGTGTCACCTCTATGGTCAGCACTGTGTATATACAGCACGGTGTCACCTCTATGGTCAGCACTGTGTATATACGGCACGGTGTCACCTCTATGGTCAGCACTGTGTATGTACAGCACGGTGTCAGCTCTATGGTCAGCCCTGTGTATGTACAGCACGGTGTCACCTCTATGGTCAGCACTGTGTATGTACAGCACGGTGTCACCTCCATTGTGTACAGCGTGCTTGGTTTCCTAGCAACCATAGAGGCACCCAGTAACGTCCATCCCCCTCCCTCCTAGCAAACCTCGTCTTCTCCAACGTCTGTTAAGCTGTCACATTCTTCGTCGGTATCCCCCGCCGGTGAGCCGCCCTCCTCCCTATCCGGTAGAGATATGTGGGTCTCTTCTAGCTCTATCTTTTCTTCCATGTTCAGTCGCAGCACGGCTCCGGTGCCAGTCAAGCGAGTGGCCTAGCAGTGAGGGGGCGGGGTCTGAGCTGAGGGGCGGAGACTCTAGACACATTGTGGGAGGAGACCTCAGTGAGCACATCAAATATTCATCTGTTTCCTCTCTATTACCTGACAAGGAGTGCCTCAGTCTTCTCCGTCACAAGCACATACAAAGTCTTATGTGAACAAATGAAAGTATTACTAAAGGTAACACTTTTTCTAGTTCTGGATAGAATGGAGAGGGATTAGACATTTGTTTATTGCTAGACATTTTTGTACAGCGTTTTCCTACTGGGCACTTCAGCTGTCACACTTTGAATGACAATTGCGCGGTCATACAACATTGTACTCATAGGACATTTTTTTTTTTTTAGATAGATAAGAGTTTTCTTTTGGTGGTATTTAATCTGGTGGTATTTAATCACCACTGGGGTTTTTATTAATTGCTAAACAAATGAAAAAAGACCGAAATTTTTTTCTGTTATAAAATTTTGTAAATAAGGTTTCACTGATATGCGGCACTGATGGATATCACTAATGGGTGGCAATAATAGGCATCGCTGATAGGCATTGCCAGGCATCACTGATGGGCACTTATTGGTGGCACGGATAGGTGGGACTGATGGGCACTAATAGGCAGCACTGATAGGCATTGGCAGGTAGCACTGAAGGGCACTATTGGGGCTACATTGATAATCAGGACACTGATCAGTGCCCTGATTATCGGTGTGGATTGCCGTCTATTTGCAGATAACTGGCAAATCCTAAACAAGGGAAGAAAAGTTAGAAAACTGACTTTTAAGGCTACCACTGCAATCCAAATGAGAGAAAACTACTAAAAGTGATTGTAAAGGCTCGTTTTTTATTTCTTTTAAATAACAAACATGTCATACTTACCTCCACTGTGCAGCTGGTTTTGCACAGAGTGGCCCTGAACATCCTCTTCTGGGGTCCCTCGGCGGCTCTGCCCCGCATCAGATAACATAGTTGCCAACATTGTAAAAAAAAATTTCTGGACACTTTTTTGGCTGTAGGCGGAGTCTTATTATAATTGGGGGGTGGGGCATGTGTTTGTAGGAGTGGCATAGGGAAAAACAAAAATGTGGCGAAAAATTGCTGTGGTTTACGTGAAATAGTGGGCGTGGCTTAAATGGGCATGGCTCAAAGGGGGTGTGGTTAGAGTCTGAGATGAATGAGGGATGGAGAGGGAAAGGGGGGAGAGGGATGGAGGGACAGCAGCCTCAGATCCTACACAACAATAGAAATATGTGTATTCTAGAAAGTTTAACAATCAGTAGATAAAGATACTCCAAACACCTGGTGTTAGCACTTCAATCATCCCAGCACCATGGTTGTTATGGTGTCAGGATGATTGAAGATTCAGTGGGATCCCTGAGAGTGTCACCTGCCACCAGCAGAGTCCGTCTTTGCATCAGGTGCCCCTAGCAGAGTCCGTCCTTGCATCAGTGTCCCAGGGAGAGCCATAGTTACCCCCTCCCCCCCAGTACATAGTTAACCCCCCCTGTACATAGTTAACCCCCCTCCTGTACATAGTTAACCCCCCTCTGTACATTACAGTTACATAGCTGCCTGGGCGCCTTTACACTGAGTGGGACAAGAGAGAGTAGAAGAAACTCCACGAGCAGCCGGCACCGTGTGTTCAGTGGAGAGGGGAGGGGCCAATCTGTGCAGCTAACCCCAGCTTCAGTATTGTGAAGAGAGAAGCCGATTCATTGGCTGCACAGATCGAGCCCCCTCCCCTCTCCACTGAACACAAGGGGAACAATCTAGCAGTGGTACCGGTGGTACCTTCTGCAAAAGCAAACATTCCAGATTTTTTCTTTTTCCCTGGACAAAAAAAGGCAAAATCCCGAATCAGGACGGCCTCCGATCGGGATGAGGGTCCCAAATCAGGATTGTCCTAGGAAAATCGGGACTGTTGGCAACTATGCAGATAACCCCCTGGGAGAAGCGCTCTCCTGGGGTGGTTACCTTGTGGACACGCTCCCGAGTCTAGCATGTGTGTCTATAGACACGAATGCCGGATTTGGCCCCGGCGCCCACGTCATTGGATTTGATTGACAGCAGTGGGAGCCAATGGCTGCGCTGCTATCAATCTATGCAATCAAGAGCCGAGAACCCAGAGCAGAGGAAGAGCACATCTCTGGCGTGTGAAATTCCAGGGCTCGGGTAAGTAAAACGGGGGGGGGGGGGGGGGGATGGGGGGCCGGTCAATGCCAGGTGTTTTTTCACCTTAATGCATCGGATGCATTAGGGTGAAAAAAGACAAGGGTTTACAACCCCTTTAAAGGTATTAAATATCATCATAAAAACATGTCACAAAAATAAGTGCATGAATGTGCCATAGTATGTACATTCTCCCATGTAAGGCAAATATGGCTGGGCAGGGAAACCTGTACAGGTGGCCTCTGAAATGGTGAATATGCTGTCATAACAGAAGTCTTCTATCTGAAGGCTAGCCGACGAAATCACAATGCCAGCACCAATGGATCGCTACACGTTTCGCCAATAGCTTCCTCAGGAGATCCAAAATTCGAACAAATGGAAGGTATGAGGCATCCAATTCACCATGAAGAGGAGAGAGGGGGAGGGAAGAGAAGGAGGGGGGGTACAAAGCAAGGAGGTAAACTTGACTGGCTCTGTCAGGAACCAGCGCGACAAGAAATGTGTGGACTGCGATAGAGTGAACCAAATGCATGTAAAGTGTAAATGATTTATTAAAAGGATAAGTAATAAACAAAAGTAAACACACCTCTAATATGACAAACAATAAAATAAACCAGCAACCAACCACGGTGACACACAACAATAATCATCCAAACCAAATGTATCTACAGGTGTAAGATACAGTCATAATCGTAAACAAGCCAGGGTCATACACAGGAGATCATGCAGATAAGGCTGGGAGCAAGGCAGGGCAGGGAGAGGGTAACAGGAGACAAGGAGAGCAGGCGGAAGGGATCAGGCTGCAGGGCAGGGGTCCAGGACGGATACAGGATTCCGAATAAGGTTCAGGATACAGGAACACAGGATAGCGAACACAGGTCAAGGCACAAGGAAAACAATACCAAGGCAATGTGTGCAAGCATCTGCCGGGTATAAATACACTTCCTGCAATCAGTCTCAGGTGATGCCTGATTGCAGGAGGTAATTCTGGCTCCAGACTGCCGGGAAGAACCCGCTGGTGGCCACCAGAACTGTGGTCCATAGATCTGGGCGCGATAGTGCCACCAGCAGGTGAAACCTTTCCTGACAGGCTCCAATGGACTCTTAAACAGCCTTAGGAGGGGTCTCATCTAAATGTTGCAACTTATAATGGGTTATAGATTATGAGTAAGATGATATGTTTCCAAACCCTTTCATTCCTTTATGTTAAGCAAAGATTGTAGTGTGATAAAGTCTATTTAAATATTCCTTAGTAAACAGGTCATAATCAAAATCAATGCCCTTTATTATGGAGTCTGTATGTTCCTGAATGCCGGGTCCCTATTCATCACAGTCGCACCTACCATGGGGTAAGTAGGACATCTCACTCACCCTGTGGCAGGGGCGACTGGGACGAATAGGGACCAGCATTCAGGAACATACAGACTCCATCATAAAGGGCAGTGATTTCGATTATGACCTTTCTAGGAATGACAAAAAAAATGGGGAGAAGGGGTTGAAACAACACCGGGACTTTTAAGGTGCTTGTATTTTAAGGTAAATAGAGTAGATAAACATGTATGACTTATCAATAAAGATTTTTATTACAATTAATATAAATTACACAACATAGTTAAAAAGTATGTATCTCAGTATCCACATCCAATAGTAGGCAGACAATCGAAGAAATACCACTCAAATGAATACCACTCAACAAGTTTCGCTCATTGGGAGCTTCCTCAGGAGTTTTGGTATAGATTATGGTATACTAAAAATGATAAGAGGAACATGGATGAGATATCGTGTTACATGATTTTTCAATTGTACATTGTAAGTTTTATCATGTAACATGATATCTCATCCATTTTCCTCTTATCATCTTTAGTATACCATAATCTATACCAGTGGTTCTCAACTCCGGTCCTCAGGGCCCACCAACAGGCCAGGTTTGCAAGATAACTGAAATACATCACAGGTGACATCATTTGCTGCTCAGTGATTGCAGTATTCTAGTATGTATCTCCCCAAGGTAATACATAAAATCTGGTCTGTTGGTGGGTCCTGAGGACTGGAGTTGAGAACCACTGATCTATACCAAACCTCCTGAGGAAGCTCCCAATGAGCGAAACACATTGAGTGGTATTCATTTGAGTGGTATTTCTTCGACTGTCTGCCTACTATTGGGTGTGGATACTGAGATACATACTTTTTAACTATGTTGTGTAATTTATATTAATTGTAATAAAAATCTTTTTTATGGATAAGTCATACATGTTTATCTACTCTACCTTAAAATACAAGCACCTTAAAAGTCCCGGGGTTGTTTCAATCCCTTCTCCCCTTTTTTTTGTCTGTAAAACTTATGGGATGTGGTGCTAAGCGTTGATTGTTTCTGCCCTATTTATTGTCTTTACCTTTCTAGGAATTTAAATAGACTTTATCACACTACATATACTTTATCACACTACAATCCCTGCTTAACCTAAGGAAGTGAAAGGGTTTGGAAACATATCATCTTACTCATCATCTACAATAGAGATGAACGGAACACCCCCAGGTTCGGTTCGCACCAGAACACCTTGAACAGGAAGAAAGTTCTAGCGAACATGTGAACCCCATTAAAGTCTATGGGACATGGGACATGAACATGAAAAATCAAAAGACCTAATTTTAAAGGATTATATGCAAGTTATTGCCATAAAAAGTATATGGGGACCCGGGTACTGCCCTGGGGGGCATGTATCAATGCAAAAACAAGTTTTTAAAACAATCGTTTTTAACGGAACAGTGATTTTAATGATGGCTAAAGTGAAACAATAAAAATTACATATTCCCTTAAATATCGTGCCTGTGGGACCCCCTCTGTCTGCCTGTAAAGTAGCGCATCTATGTGATGTGTAGAACATGCCGCAGCAATAATGACATTTCTAAACACAAAAATGTAATCTAAACTTGCTCCCGGCTGTAATGTATTGCCAGCTCCCGGTGATATAGATGAAAAAAATGAAAAAAAAAAGCATGCCCCCCCCCCCAGTTCATACCAGGCCCTTCGGGTCTGTTATGGATTTTCAGGGGAACTCCACGCTAACATTTTTGTGGTCCCCCCCAAAAATCCATACCAGACCCTTATTAGAGCATGCAGCTTAAATAAGAATAATGGGGAGTACAGAGGGATTATAGCGGTGCCAGAAAAAAGAAAGGGATACGTAACAGATAAAATTACAAAAATACTTTATTGAAATATACTATCACTTGTAGAAAAACAAATCATTAATATAAGGGGTGCAGTTCACAAATTAGTTATACAGAGCAAATACAGTCGAGTAGGCCTGATGAAGAGGGCCTTCAAAACAGGTACTCAATTCCTACATGTTTCGCCAAGACATTGGCTTCCTCAGTGAATGGTATGAGCCTGTACCAACATTAAAGATTTCTACATAGAAACAAAAAAAGACAATAAGAAACATAATAAGGGATAACAGAATACAAATAGCATGATACATAAAACGTCGGGCGGGGTGTGTGACCGAGCTAAGTCCCCAAAGTGGCCGAAGAGCCCCCCATCCAAAGACATACCTGAAAGCCAACCGACCGGGGCGAGGGCTGGCAAGGGGCACCGCAACCCGGAGCCAATAGGGTCACACTGTATCTATGACTGCAGGGGGCATACAGAAGACCTGGCAATCAAATATAGTACAATTAGATTAGTGTATATGTAAGAAAGAAAAAGAAATGGAAGCATCGCCAAATAAGTGGGATAATTATCACCACATCAAATCCGTAGGGCTAACATAGCCGCAGTAACTTACAATTTAAAATGAGCGTAATCGATGGGGAACGCCCGAAGAGAGTTGGAGGGATATGCTTGAGAGATGATTAGGGAATACAGATATTTCTCTGAAAGAAGAGAGATCCAGAATAAGCAAAAATAGGTAAATGAAAAAGAATAATTTGTGCATATATGAATAATTACATACACACATGTGTGTAGTAACCAAGGACAATGGTTAAGAAATTGGCTTACCCAGAGTGGGGCTACGGGTGGTTCAGAGGTGCCAAAACCGGCATCCCTGTAGGCATATAGGAGTCACTGGATAGGATTGTGATGATTGGACAACAGCAAAGGTTGTCACGTCCTGTAACGGAGCAGATTATGTATGAGGTCAGGACCTACTAAAACAAAAACTGAGGTAATCAGAAGGAATATAGAAAGGATCAGACATACCCAGTGAATGTTCCACAGTAGTGACAGGCGTTCCTCGTGTCCAGCTGTAGCAACGGACAGGCCGGCTTATGTACGCCCCCCACACCTGATCATCACAGCTGATTAAGTGAGTGGACAAAAAAAAGGGCTTCTGCGCATGTGCCCACAGTTGCATCCAGGGAGCCTACAAGATCCAGCGGAGGAGTGGGACACTACAGATGAGCACAAGCCCACGGAAGCCTGGGAGTCAGTGCCAGGAGTGACCCACTTTCAACAGCCAGCTCCAAATCCAAAGATGCAAGGAAACAATGGCCCTCCGCTGCTGTTCCTGAGCAAAGACCCAACTCACTCTCCTTGACCTATATTATATTTTATTCTGTTCTATTGTTTTTCTAGTCTATTCTTTTCTATTTAAATCTTTTCTATCCAAATTCATTCTATACGAAAAACGCAAATTTCGGAAGATGGATATATACAGTGTGTGTAATAAAAAAAAAAAAAAAAATTATATATATATATATATATATATATATATATATATATATATATATATATATATATAGTATATATCCATCTTCCGAAATTCGCGTTTCGTATAGAATGAATTTGAATAGAAAAGATTAGAATAGAAAATAAAAGAAAAGAATAGACTAGAAAAACAATAGAACAGAATAGAATAAAATAAATATATAATATTCTATTCTGTTCTATTGTTTTTCTATTCTATTCTTTTTTATTATAATCTTTTCTATTCGATTTCGTTATATACGAAATTTGAATTTAGGAAGATGAGAGACAGAGAGATATAGATAGATAGATATTATTTTTTTCTATTATTTTCTATTCTAATCTTTTCTGTTCAAATTCGATTTCATTCTATACGAAATTTGAATTTTCAGAAAATGTTTATATATATATATATATATATATATATATATATATATATACACACACACAGTGGGGCAAAAAAGTATTTAGTCAGCGACCAATTGTGCAAGTTCTCCCACTTAAAAAGATGAGAGTGGCCTGTAATTGTCATCATAGGTATACCTCAACTATGAGAGACAAAATGTGGAAACAAATCCAGACAATCACATTGTCTGCTTTTTAAAGAATTTATTTGCAAATTATGGTGGAAAATAAGTATTTGGTCACCTACAAACAAGCAAGATTTCTGGCTCTCACAGACCTGTATCTTCTTCTTTAAGAGGCTCCTCTGTCCTCCACTCATTACCTGTATTAATGGCACCTGTTTGAACTTGTTATCAGTATAAAAGACACCTGTCCACAACCTCAAACAGTCACACTCCAAACTCCACTATGGTGAAGACAAAAGAGCTGTCGAAGGACACCAGAAACAAAATTGTAGACCTGCACCAGGCTGGGAAGACTAAATCTGCAATAGGCAAGCAGCTTGGTGTGAAGAAATCAACTGTGGGAGCAATAATTAGAAAATGGAAGACATGCAAGACCACTGATAATCTTCCTCGACCTGGGGCTCCACGCAAGATCTCACCCCGTGGGGTCAAAATGATCACAAGAACGGTGAGCAAAAATCCCAGAACCACACGGGCGGACCTAGTGAATGACCTGCAGAGAGCTGGGACCAACGTAACAAAGGCTACCATCAGTAACACACTACGCCGCCAGGGACTCAGATCCTGCAGTGCCAGACCTGTCCCCCTGCTTAAGCCAGTACATGTCTGGGCCCGTCTGAGGTTTGCTAGAGAGCATTTGGATGATCCAGAAGAGGATTGGGAGAATGTCATATGGTCAGATGAAACCAAAGTAGAACTGTTTGGTAGAAACACAACTCGTCCTGTTTGGAGGAGAGAGAATGCTGAGTTTCACCATACCTACTGTAAAGCATGGGGGTGGCAACATCATGCTTTGGGGCTGTTTCTCTGCAAAGGGAACAGGACGACTGATCCGTGTACATGAAAGAATGAATGGGGCCATGTATCGTGAGATTTTGAGTGCAAACCTCCTCCCATCAGCAAGGGCATTGAAGATGAAACATGACTGGGTCTTTCAGCATGACAATGATCCCAAACACACCGCCCGGGCAACGAAGGAGTGGCTTCGTAAGAAGCATTTCAAGGTCCTGGAGTAGCCTAGCCAGTCTCCAGATCTCAACCCCATAGAAAACCTTTGGAGGGAGTTGAAAGTCCGTGTTGCCCAGCGACAGCCCCAAAACATCACTGCGCTAGAGGAGATGGATGCATGGAGGAATGGGCCAACATACCAGCAACAGTGTGTGACAACCTTGTGAAGACTTACAGAAAACGTTTGACCTCTGTCATTGCCAACAAAGGATATATAACAAAGTATTGAGATGAACTTTTGATATTGACCAAATACTTATTTTCCACCATAATTTGAAAATAAATTCTTTCAAAAATCAGACAATGTGATTGTCTGGATTTGTTTCCATATTGTGTCTCTCATAGTTGAGGTATACCTATGATGACAATTACAGGCCTCTCTCATCTTTTTAAGTGGGAGAACTTGCACAATTGGTGGCTGACTAAATACTTTTTTGCGTCACTATATATAATTTTTTTTTTTTTTTCTACTCTAATCTTTTCTATTCAAATTCATTCTATATGAAAAACACGAATTTCGGAAGATGGATATATACAGTGTGTGTAATTAAAACAAAAAAACAAAAAAACAAAAAAAAATATATTATATATATATATATATATATATATATATCCATCCATCTTCCGAAATTCGCGTTTCGTATAGAATGAATTTGAATAGAAAAGATTAGAATAGAATCCTTTATATCCTTTGTTGGCAATGACAGAGGTCAAACAATTTCTGTAAGTCTTCAAGGTTGTCACACACTGTTGCTAAGTAATGATAGATGAACCTTGCGAGCCACTTACGGATAAATGCCCAAAAAAATCAAAATAGTGTATAACCAATCCTGTGTAACCAATCAGCTGCAAACACTCAATCACGTTTCATAATCGTGTAAGTGACAAATAGAAAAAAATGTGTCTGCGCTAGATAAAAATTATCGTTTCAATAATAAATACAAAAATAAAAAAAAAAAAAAAGAGTTATAGCTAACCAATAAATCAAAAAATAACCATAAGTACATAAATTTGTAAAGTGCTCAGTGCTATATCAAACATGCAATAAAAGTGCTCAATCAGAAAATAGAATATCAAAAAATTCGATATAAGTGCTCAATCAAAAAATTAAATACAATATAAAAGGGAATATCTTCTTGTGAATCTAATAAAGTCCAAGACAATGTGCATCCAAAAATGTAAAAGTGCCCAAAAACATTGTCCATATTCAGTGAAATCCACACATCTTTCCTTCTGAAGGTGTATCACCATAAAACGTGCTAAAGTGTCTTCCAGTGTTCCCCACAAGCATGTATGCTCACCTTCTTGCGTGTGACACAGTGGTTACACTCTGTCAAACCAAGCTTTGGAGACACTCCTGTGCTCTAATGGAAACCGCTGTGTAGATCTCCAATGCTCTCAATCAAGGTTATATATGCAAAAAGAAAAGAGACTCCATAGTGCAACATTGCATGATGTAATAAAACGTTTTATTGAGAAAAGACAAACTCCCCTTGTGGGGGTACTCACATACTGTGGGTGCGTTAGTGCACCATCCTAAACAGATTAAAAACGGCCGATCTCGTGGTATGGTGTGCGGTGCGGTGTGTCATACGAACTCTCCCTCTCTCTCTCTCTCTGCTGACAGCTCCGTCCAGGCCCCTCCCCCTCCCTGGACGGAGCTGTCAGCAGAGAGAGAGAGAGAGGGAGAGTTCGTATGACACACCGCACCGCACGCCATACCACGAGATCGGCCGTTTTTAATCTGTTTAGGATGGTGCACTAACGCACCCACAGTATGTGAGTACCCCCACAAGGGGAGTTTGTCTTTTCTCAATAAAACGTTTTATTACATCATGCAATGTTGCACTATGGAGTCTCTTTTCTTTTTGCATATATAACCTTGATTGAGAGCATTGGAGATCTACACAGCGGTTTCCATTAGAGCACAGGAGTGTCTCCAAAGCTTGGTTTGACAGAGTGTAACCACTGTGTCACACGCAAGAAGGTGAGCATACATGCTTGTGGGGAACACTGGAAGACACTTTAGCACGTTTTTATGGTGATACACCTTCAGAAGGAAAGATGTGTGGATTTCACTGAATATGGACAATGTTTTTGGGCACTTTTACATTTTTGGATGCACATTGTCTTGGACTTTATTAGATTCACAAGAAGATATTCCCTTTTATATTGTATTTAATTTTTTGATTGAGCACTTATATCGAATTTTTTGATATTCTATTTTCTGATTGAGCACTTTTATTGCATGTTTGATATAGCACTGAGCACTTTACAAATTTATGTACTTATGGTTATTTTTTGATTTATTGGTTAGCTATAACTCTTTTTTTATTTTTTTATTTTTGTATTTATTATTGAAACGATAATTTTTATCTAGCGCAGACACATTTTTTTCTATTTGTCACACACTGTTGCTAGTATGTAGGCCCATTCCTCCATGCAGATCTCCTCTAGAGCAGTGATGTTTTGGGGCTGTCGCTGGGCAACACGAACTTTCAACTCCCTCCAAAGGTTTTCTATGGGGTTGAGATCTGGAGACTGGCTAGGCCACTCCAGGACCTTGAAATGCTTCTATATATATATATATATATATATATATATATATATATATATATATATATATATATATATATATATATAAATAAAACCATCTTCCAAAATTCGAATTTCGAATGATTTCAAAATCAAAAAGATTACAATAGAATAGAAAAGGATAGAACAGAAAAACAATAGAACAGAACAGAGAAAAATATAATATTACCATCTTCTGAAATTCGAATTTGGTATAGAATGAATTTGAAAAGAAAAGATTACAATAGAATGGAAAATAATAGAAAAAAAATAGCATAGAAAAACAATAGGACAGAATAGA